>NC_084670.1:37129332-37284332 GCF_028389875.1 Rhea pennata | reverse complement strand
AAGGCCCAAATATCTCTCAGTGCTACCAGGCTCAGTCATATCTAATTGAGTGCCGTCAATCTTCCACGGATCACAGTCATTAATGACATAAGAATCTTTTGTGGGCCTGATGAAAAATCTGTGGCATTTGGAAGCATTGACTTTCAGCCCGTTAAGTTGACAAAACTCTTCCACCACTTCGATGTTGCACTGCATATTCTCCCAAGAGTCACTCAATAGGACCAGATCATCAGCGAAAGCTAACGATGTTATGGAGCTGTCTCCATATTTAAATCCTTTTCCCATGTCTTCCAACTTACATAGCAAGGGATCTATTGATTGATTGAACAGAAGTGGGGACATTGGATCTCCTTGCTTCATCCCGGTGAGGATGTTAATCTTTTCAGAACGGGTATTCCCAACTTCGATCCGTGTAACACACTCCTTATACATTTCCGCGATGATGACACAAATGTGACTATCAACGCCCTTCTGACGCAAGACCTGGAAGATGTGCAGATGTTGGACCGAGTCAAAAGCTTTTGCCAGGTCCACAAAGACAACTCCCAATGCCTTGTGCTTTCGCTTGGCATGCTTGACTAGCATTTGGAGGAGCGTCAGATTTTCCGCATAGCCGGGAGATGATATAAAACCCCTTTGATGGTTGTTGATCGGGCGTGCACGCTGCAGCCGTGCTGTTAAGATCCGTGAAAATAGACGTAGAATAATCGACCCGATGGTGATGGGTCGCCAGTTGTTAATATCCTCTATTTTTGCCAGATCCAAAGATTTCGAAATTAGGACCATTTTACATTCCTTCACCCAGTCCAGGATCTTCCCGGCCAAGAGCTATAAATTGAACATCTTGGCCAATCGACTGCCTTGGGGGTCCATTTTAATAATGTCCCTTACCAACATGCCGTCCGGTCCGGGGGCAGAGGCTTTATTCATCTCCGCCAGATTTTTCCCGACCTCCGCCGGGGACATCGTAGACTTGAACGTAGAATTATCCGTCATTCCTACACTCAGGAAGGTAGCAAGGCCGCCAAAAGGTTTTCCCTCCTCCCGCTTCTTTTGGAAGGAGCTATACAGTTCTGCCATCAGAAGGGGGCACCATAGTGCTTCGACATTACCAAGGATGATACCAGCAAGCTTCCTTCGATCCAGATCGAATAACTTCTGGTATCTGAGGTAATGACCCTTCTTCACCGCCCTGCGCTTCATCCACTGTCTTTCCTATCCCACAGGGACGGTCCTGGTCTGATGCCTCCTACGTTGTTTCAGCTTCGCAGCGAAAGCATGCCCAGCCAGCTGTGAAAGACACTGCTCCAATGCCTTCAAGACGATCTCTCTGCTGTCTTCGACAACCTCCAGAATCTTTTTGCATGCTTCCTTCTAGGCTGACGACTGGGAACCTGAATTAATGGCTTCTGCAACGTCTCCTATATTCTTTCTTAACGAACTGAACCTCCACACTCTCAACCGGTATATCCCCTGAGGCAGTCCTCTCGGGTGATGTTGTTGTTTTTGTATTCGCCAGCTGCCATCGCTTATCGCTGATTTGCTTTGCCATTTTTGTGGGCAAATGCCTAGCGATGAGCTTATTGATGAATCTCTCATTTCTATACCTCTGTTCCAAGTCAATCAATAGAGCTGTCTCCTCTTCTGACCAACAGCTCCTGTGCATACCTTTCTTCCCTTTGCCCTTCGGACGAGCTTGCTCTATTCACTCCAGATTCCTAACTTGCGGGTGCACAAATCTTTTGTGCTGCAAGAGGCCGCTCTTCGTTTTAAACACTCTTCCGCATTCCTCACACCTCATTCACATCCTCCAGTCCATTCCCCTCTTCGGGTTCCAGTCGGGCCCCTTGGCACCTTGGGAAGTGGCAGGCAATACTGTGATGTTTTTCATTAGTTCTCCCACACCGGGAGCGTTGCAACAAGATTCTACGCCGGCCGTGGGTTCTCCGCAGATGTTCAACCAGTGCCGCCATCTTCCCCATCCTGGTGCCACAGCAAGGACATGCTGGATGTTGCTCTGGGACCTTTACAACAGGTGTGCTCACATCCGTTGAGGCTGGCCCCCTGGCAAAGAGAATCGGGCTTGTCACAGTAAGAAGAGAGATTGCTGGCCTTGAGGGAGTCACTGGTACATCACCTTCCTCATCCCGCTCCTGTCAGACTGATATTTCAGCTCCGTCATTTGCGGGCGATTCTGCAGATGGCAGCGCCTCGTAAACCTCAGGCAGATCTTTTACGCAACCAAAAATGGAGGGGAGATCTCTCTCCCTCTCCCCGTCATATGCCAAGTTAAAAAAGGTCAAATTTTGCTATGGCCAGTTAGTAACTGTGGTCCCGTCTTAAGAAAGTCAGTTACTCCCGCCTTCCTCTTCCGCCTGGCACTCCTCCAAAGACGCACAGAGCAATACCAAGTGACAGCAAGGCTTTCACAGTGTTTTCACTCTCAGGAAAGCAGAGGGAGGTCAGCATCTGCCAGCTCCAGGTCTCTTCTAAGCTGCCTCAGCTGAGCTGACGCGAAGGGGCCAAGGCAAGCAGGCTTTCTGCTTTTATTGCTGTACTCGTGTGGCGCTGCTGGGCACAGCTGGCCTGTGCATGCCTCCTGTGGGAAATGAAAGTGACCCCTGCCACCACTGTCAGCAGCCATTCTTGTGCGAGCGCAGACTGTGCCCAGACATTTGCTCATGGGCAGGCAGCGCGCTGAAGCTCACAGCTGATTCAGCCCTTGTGCACCATCCGATCGTGGAAGGTTTTCTGTTGGAAGAGCTCGCTGGAGGCCCTCGGATCCAATCTGTGCTCCGAGCAGGCTCGGATTCAAAGCCGGATGTAACTTTGGTCTTTCAGAGACCGGAGCAAGCCCTTGGGAGCGGGAGAAGACCCCTCACACGCACCTCAAGCTCTGCAAGGGCTCCAGGCCTTTTCAGCTGGAGATCACTGGAGAAAGTTAACTCGATGGCCCGCAAAGAGCAAGGGCATCCATTCTCGGAGCCGGAGACCCTTCCAAAGATCCCCATGCCTATCTGCTTTGGCATCACATGCAGCACCCAGGAAATGCAGGCCATGCGATGCAGAGATGCTCCAAGTGGTCATCATCAGTGTCATATGTCTCAGGCAACACTCTGGAGCACCCGGCCAGCTGGTCTCCTGCAGGGCCCAGGAAAGAGTTTTTTCCCCCAGGCTCTATCAGGTCTGGTTTTTGCTTTTTTTTCTCCCTTTCTTTTTTTCTTTCTTTCTTTTTTCTTTTTTTTTTTCCTTAAATTTTGCCATGCTCTGGAGCCCCTAAAGTGGCTTCAGTTTGAGAGAGGGAGGAAAGGAGCTGGGCAGCGCTGGTGTGCCCCGGTGGGCGTGAGAAGCGTCCCAGGGCTGGCCGGGAGGCAGGCCTTGCTCACATGCGCAGGGAACAGCCGATCGCCAGCTTTGGGGTCAGGAAGGAATTTTCCCCCAGCACAGATTGGCAGCAGTGCCTGGGGGTTTTTCTCCTTCCTCTGCAGCACTGAGCACGGCCCACTCCCAGGGCTCCTCGGAGCCCTTTCAGGCCACTGATTGCCTGCTCTTGCAGCACCAAGACACCCGCTGTGCCCTGCAGCTCTCTCGCTCTGTGCCCTGGGGCAAGCTCAGGCACTTCCATGCGTTACATATGCTTGGGCTGTTCTGCCTTGTGCAAAACAATGTGCGTTTGCAAAGGCTCCGGGCTTGATGCTGCATCAGGAAGCAGCTGCCACTTGTCAGCTCTCTCTGCATGTAATAAAAGTGCAATGCTTGTAGCCTCTGCTGCCTCTGCTGTGTGTGTCGTGTGAGTCATGGCCGTGGCCTGAGAGCTTGGTCGTGCAGCTATGCTGTCAGGAAGCGCAGGTACCCTGCTGCCTGCAGGGTCTGTTGTGGGGCTTGCAGGGCTTGCAGGGTTGCTCTGTACCGCAGCGCTACCGCAAAGCATGCTCTGTTGCTGTCTCGTGAGCATTGAGTCAAGGCACTGGAGTTGGGAAGTGGATCCCTTGGGTGCCTTGGGGTCCACAGGTGTTTTTCTCCAGTAGACCACGTCTGTTCCTCTTGCTGTGGCCCAGGGCTGTGTCTCGCCATCCCTGCCACTCATCGCCAGCACAGCAAGGCCAGGGCTGGCCCCACAGCACATTCAGGCACACAATTGCCTGCAATGACTGTGAGCAACACACTCCACCCAGAGCCCTGCAGGCAACGCCAGGATCCCCTACCTTGCCTGGCAGAGTGTGCTCCCAAGACTCTTTCCCCACAGGCACGCATGTGACACGAGGCTCTTCCCAGAGCCCAGACCCTCCGCAGGGCGTTTCCCACCTGGCAGCCCCAGTGCGTGCCATACTGCTGCACACCCTCTGGCTCCAGCAGCATGCTCTGTCCCACTCTTGGAAGCCAAGCCAAGCCAAGGCTGCCACGTGAGGTGACAGTGGGCTAAGCAGAGGCTGCAGGCAGGAGAACACCTCTGTCACCACCACCTTCCCCACAATCCCCGCTCCAGCAGCATCACACTTTGGCATGCTCAGACTGCTGTCCAGCCCAAAGGCTTCATCAGTGGCAAGGGTAGGAGGAGAAGCTGCTCTCTGCAGAGACCTCTCAAACCTGCACACCTGCACCCAGTCCCAGGCTGGCACCCCGCATCTTGCAGTCGGGCTGCTAGGGTATGGCTCTGATGAGTTCCTGCTGGCATCTCTCTGCCATGCATGTCTCCACTGTCTGAACCCTGCTGGTACCTCCGCCACCTCCTGTGGAGCAACTCTCTCCAGTTCAGGGCCACCAGACAAGGAAGAGCTACCTTTTCCCTGCTTTAACCCATTCTGCCACCAGTTTCACTGCGTCACTCCAGTTCCCCTGCAACATTTGGTGAACAGGAGCTCGACACACAGCTCACCCACTACTTTCTTGGTCCTGTAGCCTGCATCACCCCTTTCCCCTCCCCTCCAACCTGGCAACCAGATGTCCTACCTCTGCTCCCCAACCCTTCCTGCAGCCTCTGTCTGTCCCCTGCTGGCAGCCCTGTGCCTTGCCTGCCAGACCCTTCCCTCGCCTCCAACCCCTGTCCCTCATCTGCAGCCCCCATCCCCTGCCTGCAACTTCCATGCCCTGCCTGCAGCCCCCATCCCTCGCCTGCAGCCTCTTTCCTCTGCCTGTTGCCCCATCCGTGGTGCTGTGCTGTGCTGTGAGTGCCAGCTCCAGACTTCCCCACTTGCGTCCGTGCTGACCATGTCTGTCCCTCACCGTGGTCCCCATGGCACAGCAGGGGTTGCGTCCGTGCTGGGCTGGGGCTGTGTGGCGGCTGCAGGGCATCGTTGGCGGTGGGGTGGGGTCAGTCTTTCCTGCTCCAGTGGTTCCCCAAGCTGTGCCGTGCCGTGCCATGCCGATCGCGCCAGCAATGGGTGTCCAGAATTGCCTGTGGGTGCTGTGCAGCTACTCCACCCCACAGGTGATGGTGGTGAGGAACGAGCACCTCGGCACCGGGCACCGTGCGCTGCAGCTCCTCGTCCTGCTTTACTTGGTCAGGCGAGTGCGGGGCTGGGAGCTGCTGCCTTCCGGTGTTGGCATCGCTGCCACACAGTTTATCCCTGCTCCGCACACAGCCCTTGTGCAGCCCCACAAGTTGCCAGGGCAGCTTCTCTTGCCTCTGCCGGGAGAGGGGGAAGGCGATTTCAGCTAAAGCCATAGTGCTCCAAGAGGGGGGTGCAGTGTCTCTGTCCTGCCCTGATGGTGACCTCCCCGTGCCCCGTCCCATTGCTCCAGTCCCTTCACATCCTGCTCTAAGGGCCACGTTTCTTGTACACCCCTGACTGGGACCCCTGCAGGGGTGCTGTCCCTGAGCCTTATCCCATTTTTCCCACGTGGCCTGCACACCGGTGGATAGCACGACTGCAGCGTGGCAATGCTGGATCCCAGGGATCTCTACGTCTGCAGGAGATGGGTAATGCTTGGCTGCTGAAGGAAGTGGGTGGCAGAGCTCTGCCTGTGCTTTCTGCCAACCGCGAAGGCCTGCCCTGCACGGGCAAGGTAGCCGTGAGGTGCAAATCCCAGGCCAGGGAGGCTGGCTCTCCTGAGACTGCCCTGCTGGGGCGCTCTGCTTGCCTGTGCAGATCAGCATGGCAAGGGCTGTTTGAGGTGGCTGCCGCGGCTCCTCTATGGCACTGAGGACCTGATGCTGTCCTCATCCCATCCCTGCCTTTGGGATACTTTCACCTTTCCTGAGCTGTGCAAAGCCCAGATTAGCAGGGTGTTGGTGCTTGCCCTGGCACGACTCCCCGCCCACCACCTCCACCCTCTCCTGTGCCACAAAGCAGCTGTGCTGGAGCCTATGCTCTCCAGAAGCTGCTTGGGACCAGGTAACGGAGGGGCCGTGCCTGCAGGCCGGGCGAGATACAGCAGAGACCGTGGGCATGTGTTGCTGTACAGGGCAAGGCGAGTGTGGCAGCTCTCTCTTAGTTGTCTGTCCACTCTGCCTGCCTTTGGTGGCTCTGAGATTACCTCCTTGCCCACATATTGCCCCATACCATGATCTCCTGGAAGTGTGATTGGAAGTGGAGCAGAGGGATAGGAAAGAGGAGGCGCAGCTGGAGCATTGCAGTGCCAGATCCCAGGGACTTCCAGAGCTGCAGGAGACGGATGACAGGTGCCTGGTGAACAAAGTAGCCCAGCAGAGCCCTTCCCATCCTGCCTGCTGCCCTCAAATACCTCACATGGCAGCAGGACCCAGTGTCTCCTAGCCCCATGTGCTGGTGCCTACAGATGGTGCTAGGGAGCACTTGTTCCACTCAGGTTCCGGGGGGCCAAGTGTCCGCTTTGGCAAGCCAGCACTAACACACACACATACACACACACACACATGCCCTCTTCAGCAGCAACCAGTTTATTCATAAATACTTACAAAGAGACCAACCCGAGGGAAATCTTGAGGAGGACCACTCCAATGCTTGTCCCAATTGTCTGCATGATGAGAGAGAGAGAGTTGGCAGGCACAATACTTTTGGGTGTCC
This sequence comes from Rhea pennata, assembly GCF_028389875.1. NCBI lineage: Eukaryota > Metazoa > Chordata > Aves > Rheiformes > Rheidae > Rhea > Rhea pennata. The sequence continues at coordinate 37,277,346 of NC_084670.1, read as the reverse complement.
CCGAGGAGGCAACGTGGCCCTCTGCTGTGTAGCAGCATCCCTCTCCTTTGGAAAAATTCCGGTATTTATGGTTATTCGTGGTAGGCGGGAGTCCCGGCACATGGGGCCAGCAAGTGCAGGGAGTTTAGCCCAACTCCGCCCTGGTTGCATATCCAGGCTAGGACACTGCGCACACATGCAGACTTATTTCGGGGGCCACATTGACTTTGGGGTTCGCTATTTCATTACTCTTCAACTTCAGACCTTCTTGTTGACTGCTTCTCACGGTTATTCTGTGGCTGGAAGCCACCGAATCTGTTCGCTGTTTTTTCTCACAGATTTCCAGGACCCTGTTAGTTACTTATTCGTATTCTGCTTAACACAGCGGTAGTGTTCTAGACACCCAAAACTTACAGCAGGGACCGTTCCCACCAAGTATCATGTAGTATGGATACAAAAGATGCGACACAGACCGTTCCCACCAAGTATCCCGTAGTACGGATGCAGCACTCTGGGTCCCAGAGGCGAGGAGATCACTGATAGCGCCTTTTCCTGTCATCCTTCAGAAGGGCTACCAGGAATGGGAGACAAGCCCGCAGAGCTCTGTCCTCACCAAAGTCAAGGGCGTGACACAGTCACCAAGCAAGGTGTGGAATGTTGGGGTGTACAGAGCCCACTACCCCCTCCCCCGCGTCTGCTCCCCCCCCCAGCCCCGGCCGAGGTGAGGCTCCGACCCTCCTTTCTCCATTCTCTTCTCTTGTCTTGCTTGCTTTGGGTGGCCTCTTGGAGCAGTAGATGAGCAGCAGACTTTCTGCAAGGGCTTCCCAACTGCTCCTTCATCCACATGGACCCAGCAAAGGAAGCTGTCCTGTGTGGTGGTCCCCGCTGCCTGCACGGGGACTCCTGTGTTCCCTCCTCCAGGCCCAGCACTGTCCTTGGCTCCCGATGAGGCAACCATAGCTGCGTCCCAGACACACTGGGACTGCATGTTAGGTCACCTTTGCAGTGCTGTGCGGCAGGCTCAGCGGAGCTTGGCACGTAGCACCGGGCAGGGCCCTGTGGCCTTAGCCAGGCAGGTGCGCCATGCTCTGCCTACCCTGATAAGCAGTGTCAGGCCTCTGTGGTTTTGGATGTTCAGGGCGGGAGAGGGCACTCTCAGATCAGGTCAGGGGAAGCTCTGACATTCACCTCACTATTTGCCAGGGCCATTATTGCCAGCTGCAGCTATTTATAGCAGAGGGCAGATCACCTTTGTATTGCCCCAAAGCTTGCGGGAAACAGGTTGAACCTTGCCAGACTCTGCAAGTGAGAAGTGGGAAGAAGAACGTGCCTTTGATGCTGGGCTCTGTCGCGGAGGAGAGGCACTCTCTCAGCCTTTTGTCTTTCGAGGCAACCGCATGACTTTGGTGGGGCACTTTCAGATGTAGCAGCTGCCCCAGGCCTGTTGCGTGGCCAGAGTAGAGATGGCCTTGTGCCCTGGGGAAGGATCTTAGCTTTTTCAGTGGGTGGCATGAGAGAGAGGATGAGTTTGCAGTGGTTTTGGCAAAGTGCTTTTGAAATTACCAAGCTGGTCTGTGGAAGGGCTTGGGCTGGCCTCGAGCATTGCCAGTGTGGACATGGCTTACAGCTGCCACCCAGCATCACCTGGCCAGTGTGTCAGACCTGCTTGATGGCCTCTCTCGCACAGAGAGTCTCGGAGCCTTCCACTATTCCCAGAAGTCTTCTCACAGAGATGTTGAGCCAGATGAATCCCCCCTAGGTGGCAACAGTGAGGCCACATCTGGAATGCAGTGCCCTGTGCAGGGACCATGAGAGCTGCCAGTAAGCTGGAGCAAGTGCAGCAGAGCCCATGAAGATGGTCAGGGCTGGAGAACACAACGTAGGAGGAAAGGCTGAAGGAGCTGCGTTTGTTCTGTCTCAGGGAGGGATAATGAAGGGGCATCTAAGACAGTGATCCAGCACCCAGAGGAGGCTATGGAGGCAGACTCTTCTTAGAGGTGCTCAGTGAAGGCACGAGAGGCAGCTGGCCTGAGGTGCCCCTGGGGGAATTAGGACTGGTAGAAAGGAAACTATTCTTGTGCCTGAGAGTGGTACAGCCCTGGGAGAGGCAGCAGAGAGGCGGGAGCCCTGTGTCCTTGGAGAGGTTCAAAACGTAGCTGGACAAGGTCCTGAGCAGCCTGCTTTGCGTGGAGTTAGCCCTGCCTAGAGCAGAGGGGTGGACTAGAGGCCTGCAAACCTCCTGCCCACCTCAGGCTTTCAGCAATCTGTGATTAAAAGCAGCAAGAAGCTGTGGAGAAATGACTTTGAAGGCAAAATGCTTCTTGCTGTTGCACTGAAGCAGATCGGAGCTTTCAGGAGGCAGGTGATTTGGGGATAGTGGTGACCCTGGTGTGAGGACACAATGCTGGAGTGTTTCCCTGCCACTGCCATTCTTGTCAGTATTTGGTCGTTTCCAAAGAGCAAAGGCTGGCTCAAGCCTGTTGGGTACGTGGGACAGCAGCTCTGCCCTGTGTGCTGCCTGCAGAACCAGCTCCAGATTCAGCAAAGTGCTGCCAGGGGGTGCTTTCCACAGCAGTGCAAACTCATGGCTTGCACATCCCTGTGTGAATAGGCATGTGTACGTGGTGGTATGAGCACAGGTGTGAACCTGTGTGCACTGTCCCAGTGTGTGTGTGCCCCCTGTGTGCGCGCATGTGCAAATGCATGTGTGCACAGCTGCACGTGACTCTGCATGAGAATGCATGTGGTCTCATCTCCATGTGCATATGCTTGTGTGACCCTGTGTCAAAGCATAGCTCTGCCTTCCTACAAATAGCATCATCTCTGCTGGTTGCTTCGTAGGGCGGGAGCACCTTCCGCATCCTTGCGTGGGTGGAGGTCAGCCCTGCCCAGACGATAGAGACCTGCCCTGAGGTGAGGTGGGCCTGGGAAGAGGAATGGAGAGGATGGCGGGTTACAGAGATGTGTGGAGCTGCCAGCAGAGACCCCAGGACAGACAGTGCGGAGCTGCACGTGGACATGATGTTGGTGCCTGCAGCTCTCCTCTGCTGCTGCCACTTTCTGGCAGGGATCCCCCTGCCTGCCTTGGCGTGGGCACTGTTTGGGGGCTGCTGAGTGAGGGATCTCAGGAGGGGAGATGTGTGGAGACTGAGCGGAGCTGGTGGCGGATGCAGAGACCTGGGGAATCCTAGTGAGCACAGCTGCCCCTGGCTCAGTTCCCATGCAAGGAAATGGAGAAGAGGGTTGACTGTCTACTCTGGAGGACACACCAAGGAAAGCCATGCTAGAGTAGGGCCACCGCAGGCACGCTTAACGGCTGCTTACCCCAGGCAGCTTGCAAGGGCTGGCACCTATGCAGAGATGGGGAAGCACATGGGGTGCCCCGTCCCCTCTGCAGCCACAGCGTAGGACTAGCAGGTGCATGTCCTGTTCTCATCATGTCCCCCATGACCCTGCAGGGGCTAACAGTTTGCAGTGCTGTATGCAACTGCGACCATGACTGTACCCCTGGCGACATGGACATGTTGGACCACAGAGAGCTGGGCATGTGCAGGGACAAGTGATCTGTGCAGCACTGCACACTGGGCAGGATCCCATTTGCCAGGAAGTTCAGCGTTGTGTGTTCATCCTCACAGGGCAGAAGGCAGTGCGCTGCTTACCCAGTGCTGGCGGCACCGAGAAGAGCTCTGAAATGCTGGCTTGGTGTCCAGCAGAGGAAGCGAGTGTCGGGTGCGGGCCCCAAAGATGGGTCGTGGCACTGGGGAGGATGGAACAGGCACCAAAAGGCTGGCCCATCTTCGAGGTCCCGTTGGACACCAGGGGATGCTCTGGGCGGGACACCTCTGAGGGTGCTCTTGAGAGGTTTGGCCCCTTCAGCAATAGGCCCTGGCCTGGGGAGGGGGTGTCATGGCGCAGTGATGCCACTTCCCAATGGCAGCATGGGAGCGGACTCTTGCCCTTTCTGCAGTGACCTGGGACAAGCCTGGGGCAGCATGGGGCGTGTGGACACAGAGCAAGGGGCCGGCAGGCGTCCCGGGCCATGGCCCAGGCACGGCCCGGCAGCGGGAGGTGCAGCTGCCCTGGGGTGCTGGGCACAGGGGCTGCAGCAGGGCTGGCAGCCCCGGGGCCTTGTGCCAATGCTGGGCTGGCAGACAGCAAGCAGGGAGGCTGCAGCGTGGCCCCAGGGCCCCCATGTCGCAGCACTGTGACCCGGCAACGCAGTCTCAGTGCCTGCGGCACGAGCAGGGCTAGAAGCCGCCCGCGCCCCTGCCGCTCTGCCACTTAGGTTCCCGGTGGCCGGGTGTCCGCTTTGGCAAGTCAGCACTAATGTTGGAGAAATCCTGTGAAAAAACCTTGCAAATAGTTAACAGGACTCAAGGACAAGGCAGAAAGAAAAACAGTACTGCAAAGGATAACGAGCTCTGGCTAAATAACCTTGATGAAACCACAGCACTTTGAAGAATGCGAGGGGGAGGTAAGACAAAAACGTCAGAGTAACCCAGAAGTCACCTTAGGTTCATTAAGGCTTATTAACATATTAAACTAGACACCCCTAAATGAATAATGAGATGGAAATAACAAGATAATGATGTTGCCACCTCTTCTTCGCTTCCTGTGCTAATTAACAGGAATGTGAAAGCGCAAGCGCAGAGCGATTACCTGATGTAATGAAACTGTAACCAATAGAAAGATTTGTATAAAGTACTCCCTGAAAAGTGTGTATAAATCAAGAATGAGAGGGGGAGAAAGTGTGCCAGCGTTGTGGATTTATCACCTAGCACCCATCTCTGCGCAGAAATGAAATAAACAAACATCTCGACCCTGTGTGTCTATTGGTTGCTTGCACACCGGGTAACAGTACCCAGATTTTGGACAACACATACATACAGTGTCTCATCTCCAGGACAGTGCTTTTTGGCATGTCCTGACTTCATGAGGAGACACCCTGGATCCATATCAATTGGAGAATGTTGCTCTCCCTTATTCTGCAAGCTGAAAAAGAAGCAGAAGCAGCAGCAGCAGAAGCTGCAGATGCAGAAGCTGCACTAGAAGCAGAAAGACGGGCGTATTAAGGAAGACTGTCTTTCAGCTACACTCCCCAAACCTCTGCAATTAGCCGTACAAGCCTTGAAGAAAATTATAGGGAGAGCGGTGGTTCATCAGGGCTTTCTGCATTTTAATGAGCCCCATGGGGTTCTGGTGCTGAGTGCATGGACTCAGCTTCTGAGAGCAGATTGAACCAAATGGTCAAGAAGTCAAAGTCAGAAGCCCAGCCCAAAGGTTTGCAGAGCGTGAATGGATCCCCCTGAAGACCATTAGCAACAAGGGGGGCTGATGAGAGCAGAACATTGTGATCCCCAATCACAGGCAGGCAGAGGAAATGTGCAGGTGGCTCTGACACCACGTAACCCCTTCCTGTGTTTCATCAAGCAAAATGGCCAGGCACGGACACCCAGCCCCTGGGAAGGGAGGTCCTTTCTGTTGCACGTTGCTCAAGGCTCTTCCTGGGGGCAGTGTGAGGGTGGGGGCGTGCAATGGCGAGTGCAGGGCAAGGACACAACACCTTGCAGGCTGCCCAGTGGGGCGAGGGAACGGCAAGGCCCCGGTGTCTCCTGGTCGGCCCTGGTGGCACACACAACAGCCCTAGCCGAGGGGACCAGGACTTGCCCCTTCTGCTTGTAAAACCTCATGAAGGTGCCTCTGGCCGAATCCCCGGGCTTCTCAGGATTCCGCCTGACGGAAGCTCCTTGGTGTCAGCTGTTCACGTGTGTGCGCAGACGGCTCACCCACACTTTGTGGTGCCTCTGACAAGATAACAGCGGGCAGAACTACCTGCAGCACAGCACCACTACTAGCAGGCGGTGCTAGTGTAATGGCATTGCTGGCCAAGGAAGGAATTACCATCTCAAAGGCATCTCAAAAACACCAGAGGAGGGTTCAAGACAAGCAAAACCTTTCCCTGTGGGGAAAGGGCAAACAGAGACGGGCTGTTTGGGGGCAAGGCTATGTGGATGGCAAGAGGGAAGAACTTAGACGGGGGAAAAGAGCAAGAAAGAGACTAAGAGGTGAAGCAAAGCAGGACCCAGGGCAGATCATGCTTTTGTCTGATGTACTTCCATGGTCCCACGGAACCTCAGTGCTTTCCCTAACATCAGCAAGAGAAGAGCCGGAGCGGAAGGAATCACAGGCTCGCTGAGGCAAGGCAGGACCTCCGGCGGCCTCTAGCCCAACCTCTGGCTCCCAGCAGGGTCAGCTATGGTGGCAGAGTAGGTTTCCCAGGCCCTGAGGTACTCTTGAAAGCTCTTCTCCAGGCTGAACAAGCCCCCTTGCCTCACCGAGCAAGCACTTCTGATCCCCAGCCATCTTGGGAGCAGTCCATCGAACTCGCTCACCTGTTCCAGGTGTACCCGCTGACCCTTTCAACCCGCGATGAGTTTTAGCAGTTAGCTGTGGTCTGCAGAAAGGTCCCAGGGAGGAGGGAGGCAGTACCCCAGCTCATACTAGGTCTCAGCGACTTGTAGACCAGTTGGACAGGCATCAGTCTGCATGCTGAGGGATCTGGCTGTTGTCATGGCGATGCTGGAGCAATGCTGAGAGGAAACCCCTGCAAATAGTTAACACGACTCAAGGCCAAGGCGGAGAGAAAAACAGCATTGCAAGGGATAACCAGCTGCAGCGGAATGACCTTGCTGAAACCACAGCACTCCAAAAAATGTGAGAGGTAGGCAATTCAAAAAAAAAGAGGTACAACCCACAAGTGACTGTCGGTTCATGAAGGCTTATTAACATGTTATCCTAGACACCCCTAAATGAATAATGAGGTGGAAATGCCATAATAATGATGTCACCGCCTCTTCTCCACTTCGTATGCTAATTAACAGGAAGGTGAAAGCGCAAGCGCAGAGCGAATAATGAAATTGTAACCGGAAGGAAAATTGGTATGAAGTACTCCCTGAAAAGCGTATATAAAACTGGGGGAGGTTCCTGAGCTCTGGAAGAAAGCAGACATCACTCCTACCCACAAGCACGGCAAGAAGGAGGATGCAGGCCTGCCAGCCTGTCTGCGTGTCAGCCGCAGCTTGATCCCTGAGAAGGTGATGGAGAAAATCCTCCCCGGAGCCCTTTCCACACATATTTTCCCCAGAAGGGGACTGGGAATACTCAGCATGGCATAAGAAAGGTAACTCTACAGTGAATGGATGGGCTCAGTGCGTAAGGGCAGTAGGGCAGCAGCTGCTGTTTATGGGGCTTTCGTAAGCGGTTGATACACCAGAGAGTTGTGCAGCCGCTCGGGGATCTCACTTTAATGAATGACTTCTACTCCAAAGTGCATGGGGAGCCCCGGGAACCGCGCAGAGCAGTCACAGCTGGGAAGCTGCTGGACACCCAGCTTGGACGGCCAGCCAGGAGTCACTCCGTGTCCCCTAAAGGCCCCTTTCACAGAATGGGTAAGGTTGGAAGGGACCTCTGGAGATCTTCTAGTCCAACCCCCCTGCTCAAGCAGGGTCACCTACAGCAGGTTAGACAGGGGTGCATCTGGGCGTGCTTTGAATAGCTCCAGAGAAGGAGATTCCACAACCTCTGTGGGCAACATGTTCCAGTGCTCTGTCACTCTCACAGTAGAGAACTCCCTCCTCATATTCAGGCAGAACTGCCTGTGTTTCAGGTTGTGCCCGTTGCCTCACGTCCTGCCGCATGGCACTACCGACAAGAGTCCGGCCCCATCCCCTTGACACTCTCCCTTCAGATCCTTATACACATTGAGGAGAGTTACACACTTGGTCAGACTAGAGCTGTTTCTTCATCTCGACCGTATGCAGCTGGAGTGGCAACTGGCTGCAAAGTAGCTAGACATCGCTGACAAAGGGCAATATGCATGTCCGGCCCTGACTGGATTGGTCAGTGGGTAGAGAGCACCCTTTGGGGCTGCTCTCACGTGCTCTGCCAGTTGCCTGAGTCCTCACCAGATCTTCCACAGGTGCTCTTACTACACATGGGCACATCTGAATGCATGCAGAAAGAGCCAGTGCGGGAAAAGGAACATCACAGACAACATTGCTGCTGCTGCCAAGACCCTAATGAGGTTCTAACCTCTTCCTAATGCACCCCAGGATACCTGTGGCCGCCTTGGCCACAGGGGCACGTTGCTGGCTCATAATTAATTTGTTGTCCACCAGCACTCCCAGGTCCTTCTCTGCAGAGCTGCTTTCTAGCAGGTCAGCCCCCTCCTTGTACTGGTGCCTAGCATTGTTCCTCCCTCGGTGCAGCACTCTGCGCTTGCCCTTGTTGAACCTCAGGAGGTTCCTCTCTGCCCAACTCTAGCCTGGCTCCTGATCACCCTGTTTTCCTCCATATGCTTGGAGATGGCATCCAGAATGAGCTGTTCTATCACCTTTCGAGGGACGGAGGTGAGGCTGACCGGCCTGTAGTTACCTAGGACCACTTTCTTGCCCCTTTTGAAGACTGGAGTGACATTGGCTTTCTTCCAGTCCTCAGGCACCTCTCCTGTTCTCCAGGACCTTTCAAACATGATGGAGAGTGGTCTGGCAAGAGCATCTGCAGCTCAGTACTCGTCGGTGTATCCCATTAGGACCCATGGGTTTGTGAACATTAAGCTTGCCCAGAAGATCTCTAATCCAATCCTCCTGAAGCAAGGGAAAGTCTTCCTTTCTGCAGACTTTCTCCCTTGTCTACAGCCTCTGGGATTCTTGAGGGCTGCCATTAGCAGTGGAGACTGAAGCAAAGAAGGCATTCAGTAATTCTGCCTTCTCTGCAGCCTTCGTCACTAGGGCCTTTGCCCCATTCAGCAGCGGGCCCACATTTTCCCCAGCCTTCCTCTTGCTGCTGAGGTATTGGATGAAGCCCTTCTTGTTATCCTTAACATCCCTCGCTGGACTTAATTCCAGCTGGGCCTTAGGCTTCCTCGTCGCATCTCTACATACTCTGACAGCATTCCTATAATCGTCCCAAGTAGCCTCTCTCCTCTTCCACATTCTGTGTACTTTCTTCTTCTGTCTGAATTTGGCCAAGAGCTCTTTGCTCATCCATGCTGGTGTCCTGCCCCGTCTGCTGGACTTCTTTCTCCTTGGGATGCCCCACTTGAGCTTGGAGGAAGTGATGCTTGAATACTAGCCAGCTCTCTTGGACCCCACTTCCTTCTAGGGCCTTAACCCATGAGACTCCACCAATTAGGTCTCTGAAGAGCCTGAAGTCCACTTTCCTGAAATCCAGGGTTGCAGTCCTGCTTGTTGCCTTAGTTCTTTCCTGCAGGATCCTCAACTCCACCACCTCATGGTCACTGAAGCCAAGGCTGCCCCCAACCTTCATATCTACAACCAGTCCTTCTTTGTTGCTTAAGACAAGGTCCAGCAAGAAAACCTTCCTCGTAGGCTCCTCCACCACCTGTGTCAAGAAGTTACCATCGATGTACTGCAGGAGCCTCCTGGACTGTTTGTGCCTAGCTGTGCTGTCCTTCCGGCAGATGTCAGGGTGGTTGAAGTCTCCCGTGGGAACCAGGGCCTGTGACTGGGAGGCTACTTCCAGCTGTCTGTGGAAGGCCTCATTGACTTCCTCTTCTTGGTCAGGTGGCTTGTCTTAGACACCCACAACGGGGCCCCCATGTTAGCCTGCCCTTTGATCTTCATCCATAAGCCCTCGACTGCCTCCTCCTCCACTCCTAGGCAGAACTCGAGGCATTCCAATTGCTCTCTCACATAAAGAGGAACTCACCACCTCGCCTTCCTGGCCTGTCTTTCCTAAAACGCACGTAGCCATCCACGACCGCATTCCAGTCATGTGAGCTATCCCACCATGACTCTGTATTATCAGCCCCATTACATTTCGAGCTTTACAAATCTTTCTAGTTTTCCTATACCTCTGGCATGTTTAGGTTTTGTCCAGCATCTGTCGTAGGTGTAGAACCACTAAGCTCCAAGAAATTCTTCTCCTTAACAAATGATGAGTTCTTGAGTTCAGCGCAACCAGCCGGCACAGCCCAACACTCTTCAAAGCCTCAGGCTGCGAGCAGAGTGGCTGGGGAGCATCTGTGCTGAAAAAGACAAGAGGATTTTGGCACACCAAAGGCAAAGGAAGAATCACAGAATCACAGAATTGTTGAGGTCGGAAGGGACCACTGGAGATCATCTAGCTGAACCAGCCTGCACAAGCAAGGTCACCTACAACATGTTAGATGGGATTGCATCTGGGCCGGGGGACCCAGTGCATCCCCTCAGGAGCAGGACAGAAGCTCCCAGAGGTGACTAGCCTCAAAAATGGGCAGAACCTCTCCTCTGTTGTGCCCAGCCTTGGTCCTGGCTCTGCTCTATCTGTGGCAGGAGGCAAGGAACCCCATGGTTGGGAGCACCACTCTGTGGTAGGCGACACGGGGCGCTGCGGAAGATCACGGGATGTGACGTCCTGACGAGGCAGGGCTAAGACAGGAAAAGACAGTGCGAGCGCGTATATAAAGAATTGTAACGACGCAATAAACGCCATTTGCCGCATCCTCCCTAGGGAGTCAGTGTGGTGTGGCCCAGGGGCGGGCGGGGTTGCGGGCTCCTGACCTCACCCTAACTCTGGGTATTGTTGCGACGGCAACACCACTCAACCACTGCCCCAGCCCATGCCACGGGAGATGCTGTCCTGGGCTGTTCCCTGTGCAGGGATGGGGAGCTGTTACAGGTTTCACATGGGTTTGTGCTTCCCAAGGAACACCTTTTTGCTTTAAAAATGCAGTTAGCCAAATTGTAATTAGAGAATATCTTCACCTGCTTTCTTGTTTGGATGCCAGAGGGTTAATAGCTGGATTAAAAAACAAAAAAAATCCACCCCAAATTTTGTCTCTCTTGCCTTACTACATAACTGGACATTGAAAACTTCTCCATGATTGTTAATCATCAAGGAACAAATCTAGTACCTAAGCTCCGAGGAAATTAAAAGGGGGGGGGGGGGAAGATGAAGTCCCCAAAGGGAATATTCTACTGCAAAAAAGAAGTAACCTTTTTAAATGAAGCTTAAAAATGATCTGAACACAAGAGAAGTGAGGCTAAGTTAGCTTCTTGGTTTTAGGAGGCAAGATTTTCATAAGCTAGCAGGGCAATTTATAAGGCCTCCTTATCAAACATCTCTAGAATTAAAGCGCAATGAAGTGATCATTAAGATACAGAGATAAAGTGGTGGCCTTTGCCTGTGTTATACTTACTCTCCTGGCTGCCCTTTAGTTTGAACCTTGAAGGCAGCTCCAAAGGGAGCAGGTAGGGCTCAACTGACCAGACCGGGGTTTGATGGGCAACTTCTGTTTTCAAATTTAACTCAGGTCTTTCAAGCTGCATGCAGTGTGCTCTCACTACCATGCTGATAGTGAAAAGCTATCTTCCTCCTCTGGTGATAATTTGAGGGAAAGTTCTCTCACTTCCCAGCAAGCTTGCAGGGAGCATCTGTGCTGGGCACCTGCCTTCCCAAAAAGGGCGGGCAGGAGCTGTGGGCACAGAAGCGGTGCCTGCAGTTACCTTGTGATACGCTCCAAGAAGCAATCCTTTCTACCCCTGCAACTAGCAAAATGGGGCTCATACCCGCAGAGCCCCTGGCTGAGCAGCTCTGCTCGTGTGGACACACCAGCACTGCACAGCACTTGTATAAATCCACAGATCTGCATTTACCCCTCCGGCCTTGGCACTTCCCTGCCCACAGCCCTCTGCAGCCCATTACCCACAACAGGCACACACGAGTGCTGCCTGGTCCACATTTACTGCACAACCAGGCGGGTTGTGGCACCATTCAGAGGGCCATTGACAGGCTGGAGAAAGGGACAGAGAGGAACCTCATGAAGTTTGGCAATGGGAAATGCCAAGTCCTGCACATGAGAAGAAAAATCCCCAGGCATCAGGACACGTTGGGGACTGACCAGCTGAGGAGCAGCTTTCCAGAGAAGGACTCAGGGATCTGGGTGGGCAAGTTGGCCATGAGCAAGCAACACGTCTGTGTGACAAAGGCGGTCGACAGTGTGGCTGTTGTGAGGAAAAGGAAGTGCAAGGAGTCTTGTATCTGGATGCACATCAGCAGAAATGTCAGGACTAAGGAAAGTGCAGAACAGACTCATGGACACCCCTTCTGCCCACTCCTGGTCTACCACTAGTCTTTACTTCTTCACATCAGGAGACTGTTTTCCCCAAAGAAACTAAACAGTCCCCCAATACCTACAGTACTTGCACCAGACCAAGCGAGCACCCCCAGCACTTGGTGCTCAGACCTCAGCTGAGCAGCTGCTTTTCCCAGGCTCTCTGACTCAGGAGAGAGAGTGAAATGCTCCCACAAGGGCAGCCCAAGCAACAAGCACATGGGCAAATTCAGCTGCACAAGGTAGATGAGGCGGTTGCTGCACCCAGGCCCCTCTGCTGTAGTCCTTCAACCTCCTGTCAGCGGCATCACAGATGCCTCCATCCTGATATCCTGACTAGCGATTTCTTCTTCTTAATGCACATGGCATGAAAAGAACAGATCTGGAATTAAAACCCCTCTTTCTTTCCCTTCCACATCCACAAACACTGAAAACAACCGAGACAATCTAGTTGCTGCTAGCAACCCTCTGGTTTCTTCATTGTTTTGAGTGTGAGTTTTGTTGTTTTCACAGAATGACAAAATAGATGATATTGGCAGGGACCTCTGGAGATCCCCTGGTCAAACCCCCTCGACCCTAAACGCTGTTAGGGGGCATAGAGCAGGTTGCCCAGGACTGGGTCAGGCAGGTTTGGAGTATCTCATCAAGCCAAGACTGCACAACTTCTCGAGGAATCTCTTCCAGCACTTGCCTACCCTCAGAGTGAAAAAGTGTTTTTCTGCCCTCAGGTGGAAAGTCATGATTTGCCATTTTGTGCCCATTGCCTCTCTTCTTCTTGCTGGGTACTACAGAGAACCACTCAGAGTCATGATCTCCATCTTCCTTACACCCTCCCATCAGATATTTAGATACCTGGAAAGGATCCCCACCAGCAGTCTGCTTTACAGCAGAAACGGTCCCAGCTTTGTCAGTGTCTCCTCCTATGGGAGATGCTCCAACCCTTCAGTCATCTTTGTGACCCCACAGCACCAACATCTCTGACACTCACAGCAACAATAGACATGACCCAGGGAAATGAGGAGGGCAAACAGGGACAGGTTTGCAGCTACAGATACAGAACAAACCTCTCCTCGAGGACTGTTAGAAAGAGACAATCCACACAACCACAAGAAATGATCTCACAACCACAAACAGCAGCCATGGGCCTGGCACTGGCCCAACAGACACTACTGCAAAAATGACCTCACTGGCCGGCACTGACCTGTCGGACTCTGCAGCATAAGGGACCTCACAAGCACAAACACCAGCCGTGTTACTAGCAGTAGCCTATCTGGGCCTCAGGCAGAAGTAACCAAAAGCCTGATAGAGCAGACACGGCCATAGCACTGGCCTGTCAGGGCCTCAGGCAGAAGAGTCCCCACTGCCACAAACCATAGCCATGCACCTATAAGAAACCCATGAGGCACTCAGGAAGAGGTGATCTCACAAGCAGCCGTGGACCTAGCACGCACCTCTGTGGCACGGAGGTCCAGGTGACCTCACAACCACAAGCAGCAGCCAGGGCCCAGCAGCGACCCGTCCGGCACTGAGGAAGAAGTGACCCCAGAAACACAAAGAGCAGCCATGTGAGCAACGCTGGCCTAACAGACACACTGCGGCAGAAGTGACCTCACAGCTACAAACAGCAGCCAGGGGCCTGCCAGTGACCCCTAACAGGGTCCCTGCTGCACAAGCCACCTCACAACCACGGACAGCAGCCATGCGCCTATCACTAGCCTACGAGGGCCTGAGGCAGAGGGGGCCTCACAAGCACAAAGAGCAGCCATGGGCCTGCCAGGGCCCTGTCAGGCAGAGAGGCTGAACTGACCTCACAACCACAGAGAGTAATAATGTGTCTCCTTGGTATCTATCATTTACAGATGCAGAAGCGTTTCAAATACGTATCAAAGGAATTTAATTGCAGCTTGCCTATCCCGTTCTCAGGAAGTGGTGACTTCACAGTCTTCATCAAAGCTACCTGCTGGCATATCGGACAGCACGGCAATAGCGACCTCACAAGCAAAAGCAGCAGCTAGGTGCCTACCCCAGGCCTCTCACATACTTAAACAAAAATGTCCTCACACTCTGCATTGAGCCATGCTCGTGCTGCTGGCCTCTCATGGACAGAGGCACAAAAATCTCAGAAGCACAAACAGCACTAATGTCTGCACTGCGGCTCTGCCAGGTACTCATGCAGAACCAGAACTCAGAACCAGAAACAGCAGCAATGGGTCTGCTGATGGCCTGTCAGATTCTTCAGCAACAATGATGCTCTAGTTAGATTCCCGGGGACCAAATGTCCTGTTTGGCAAGCCAGCACAAACTCTCTCTCACACACAAACACTATTCAGCAGCAAGCAGTTTATTAGTAGATACTTACAAACAGACGGACTCGATGGTAGTCTCGAGAAGGACCACTCCAATGCTTGTCCCGATCATCTGCATGATGAGAGAGAGAGTCGGCAGGCACAATCTTTTCAGGCATCCCCGAGGAGGCAACGTGGCCCTCTGCTGTGTAGCAGCCTCTCTCTCCTCTGGAAAAATTCCGGTATTTATGATTATTGGTGGTAGGTGGGAGTCCTGGCACATGGGGCCAACAAGTGCAGGGAGTCTAGCCCAACTCTGCCCTGCTTGCGTAACCGGGCTATGATACTGTGCACACGTGCAGACTTATTTTGGGGGCCACTTTGACTTTGGGGGTCACTATTTCATTACTCTTCAACTGGAGACCTTCATGTTGACTGCTTCTCATGGTTATTCTGTGGCTTCCTGCCACAGAATCTATATGTAACCAAGCGCTGTTCTTTCTCACAGATTTCCAAGACCTTGTTAGTTACTTATTTGTACTCTGCTCGACACAGCAGTACTGTTCTAGGCACTACAAAGTTACAATACTAGACCATTCTCACCAAGTATCAGGTAGTATAGATACAAAAGTTACAACACGGACCATTCCCACCAACTATCACCTAGTACAGATACAAAGGACAACAGAATCTGCATCGAAGGAATGTGCTTCCGTGTTGCTGGACTACCAGGCCCTAAGCACAAGGGCAAAAGGAACCATGTGCTTGATGTTGTCTAATCAGGTGCTGAAGCAAAAGTCACCTCACAAGTACAAAAAGGAGCACTGTGTCCACTAGTGGCCTAGCAGACACCGAGGCCAAATTTCATTTCCAATACAAACATCAGCAATATGCATCAAGCGGGACTAGCAGCTCCTGAGGCTGAAGTGACGTCACAGGCATCCATGGAGCCATAGATCTGCCTGGCCTGTTAGGAACTCAGGCACAATTGCCCTAAACAAGTACAAACAGCAGCAAGGGGCCTGCTCCCCATTCATGAAGCACTGAGACACAAGGGACCTCACCATCTGCACGAAAGCTAGGGGCATGCTGTTGGCCTACCAGGTTCAGAGGCACAACTCACCTCGCAAGCGCAAAGGGCATCAAGGTGCCTGCTGCTGGTCTTTCTGGGACTGAGTCACAAGTGACCGGAAAAGTGCAAACCTTCACGGAGGAGAAGCTCACCTGCACCACTCTCATGGCCCTTCATTATGCTGTTACCACTCCAAACATAACAGTCCCCTGCAAACGACTTTCATCTGCTGGCAAGGCTCTCTCCAGGACACGGGACATCTCCACTCTGTCACCCTGAGCACAGTCCATAACAGGGAACAATTGGTCATGCCTTTCCTTTATTACCATCAAGACTGAGCTGTGTGCTTTTGCCCTGGAGCACTTACGCATTGCTCACTGCCTTCCCTTGCCTCCTCCACCCAGATACACAGAGAATCTATTGTGCTAACACCAAAGGTGGCCAAGGAACTCTGGGTTCACAAGGTGTGTGCAAATGATCAGCACAAGATCAGCCACAGTGCTGGCTCCTTACATGATGCAGCTGTTTTCACTGGGCAGCATCCGGCTGTCTTTAGGCAGAGGAGGTTGCTGCTTTCCCCCTCCCTCCCCTCAAGAACCTCCACCTAGGGTGTGGAGAAGGGCTTTAGTTTACTAACACAAAGTTAGATATACAATGTAGGAACATCAGAGAGCCCTGAAGGCCTCCTGAGCCCAAAGTAACCTTATAGTGCACATCCTTTATCAAACCTATCCTGTTTAACGCCTTAAGAGCATAGTTTGGCTTGCAAAGCTGAAGTTGTTTTATGCAAATAACTCTGTGAGCCTCTTCAGTATTATGGTCCTTATCTTTTCAGATACTCGTCTCTTACCTAAGGGAGTCATTTCTGACCTGGCAGTTCAGATGTCCATCTCAGCTGAGCATATTTTGCAATGTGTCACTAGGTTTTTGGAGGCCTGCAGTTTCTGCAATTCTTGCCAGGGTCCCCAGCCAGAATGCTTACTAAACTCCCACTTTCAGCTCATCATCAGATACAAGTAACCTTCCCATCAACAGCCAAGCCATGTGGCTACTGCTGGTCTGTCAGCTGCTAAGGCAGGAGTGACCTCACACACACATGCCTCAGCCATGACCTTGCTGCTAGCCTGTCCGAGGCTGAGGCAGACACAACTTCCCAAGCGAGAACATAAACCCTGTCTGTCATAGAAACTGCAAGGCCAGAAGCAACCACATGTAGGTCTGGTAGGTGATTGTTAGGACCTCTCTAGCTGAGCAGCTGACAGCTGCTCTGATGAGCCTTTGGCTCATGCCTGAGGTAATTGTTTGCAAGATCACTTCTGCCTAAGGACCTGGTAGGCCACCATGAGGCACAGGGCCAGGATGCTGATAGTGAGGTATTTAGAACTGAGTATCGGGCACACCAGAAACAGTTGCATGGCTCGGATGGTGACTGAGAGATCACTTGCACCTCAGCCTCTAAGAGGCCAGCTGCAAGCACGTGGCTCAGGGGATAGTTATGGTGTGATTTCTGCCTGAGCACCTGACTGGAAGGAAGCCAAGACCATGCTAAGGTCATTTCCATAAGGGAAGGTGAAAGATCATCAGCAGGCCCATTGGCTTGGTAGGCGATTAGGAGGTCACTTGCATCTGGTCAGCTGATGCAGCTCCTGGTCACCAGGAGACTGGTGGCTGGAGACGTTTTTATGAGATTTATTGTTTCTCAGAAGCCCATAGGGCAGTAAGAGGCACACAGCCATGAAGGTGCCAGTGAGGTCACTTCTGTGTCTGCAGGTGCCGGATCATGAGCAGGCACTTAGGTGGGAAAGTGACGGTGACGTCACTTCTGTGGGTGAAGCTGATAGGCCAGCCCTTCCCTCCTGTCTGGGATGAGTGGTTGTGAGGTCACGTCTGCCTGAGTACCTGATAGGCTGCCGTCAGGCACAGGGCCGGGATGTTGGGTTCTGTGGTCATTCCTTTCCGCGGTGTGCACGACTTACTCCGTACAGAGAGTGAGGAGGGGCATGGACAGCCCTGGGCAGGGAGTGTTCGGGGGGCCACTGAGCTCTGCGCAAGACACACTAATATCTTTTTAATGGTGCAGGCATGATTGTAAAAGAAAGGCTACTGGATCTTTTGAGGGCGATTATTTTTTCTTTAAAGGAAAGTGATTTCCAGAATTGGGGTGGACTGCAGCCGCAGGAATACAGACAGCTGGTGCCATTGTAGGTGCCCTGTTCTCCTCTGCCCAGCCTCCATCTGCAGCTCCAAGGGGCTCCCACAGGTCCTCCATGAGAGCTGTCAGGCCCAAGCATCTACCTCCGACACACTGGGGGCCTCTCCAGGTGCCCCTGGGTGCCTGTGCTTAGACACCCGAGCTGTGCCTGGAAAGGTGAAGAATTGTTTTCAACATTTAAAGAAAAGATAGGAGCACCTTCTCCTCAGCTGAAATGGCTGAATAGTTTTAATAAAATGTCAACATTTTCCCATGAAAGCACACTGGAAATTTTCAGGAAAGATATTAATCTCAGGAGAAGAAGTACTGCTCTGCCCCTTGCCTTGCATTACCACTGCTCGGGCTATTATGCTGTCCATGTAATCTCACTGATCTTTCACATATTTGCAGCTGTCCTCATCAAAGTGGTCATGTGTAAAATTCCCTTTATATCAGACTATCTGGACTATCTGGAAAACTTTCTGTAACTTTCCCGTTTTCCTCCTCCCCTTGCCCATTATCCATCAGATACCTCTCAGCTCTCCAGTTGCTGCTCTGAGCCTCAGGGAGCCTCAAACTTGCCTTGTCTTTTGAGGAGTCTGATTGTCTCCTTAGTCTACTCTGTAGCAGTGCTTCTGCCTATCCATTTCTACCTACCAGTCAAAAACAGTCCAAGGAAGGTAATTTCTTGTGGAAAGTGGCCCTCACTGGAGGCAGCTTGGCCTTAACATACAGTAGAGGAGTGCATTTGCCTTTGTATTAAACTGTATCTTACTTTATTTTTGTTTGCAATTAAGAAAAACCCTCCTATGTCTGCAGCCAATTCTCTAAGGAGAACAAGCAGGAATTGGTGCGTAGGAGCTGCAACATTCATCTACAGATTCGAATGGAAACAGGCTAGGTTTTAACAGGAGTGATGTAAGTCTCCAGTGGCTGATGAGAGAACTGGCAGGGTTGGGACGTGAGGAGGAAGGTTGTCTGTAACAGGTCACATATTGAAAATACTGCTTTTTCCTCATGTTCAGGTTTTCTTGTGGTAGAGACAGTCTGCCCATTGCCTCTTGTCCTGTCGCATGGCAGCACTAAACAGAGTTCGGCCCCATTCCCTTGACACTCCCCCCCCTTGACACCCCAGCCGCCCTGCGGCAGTGTGGGGTGAGGATGAGGACCATCCCCCCAGCCACCCCATGGAGGCCTGGGTCAAGGAGGAGGCCAGACCCCCCAGACGCCCAAAAGAGGCTTGGGTTGACGATATGGAGAGATGCCCTGGCGTCTCCATGAGAACTGGGGTCAAGGAGGAGGATGGACCCCCAAGCTGCCCCATGGAGGCCTGTGAGGAGGCTGAGCAGGCAGATGTGGTCCTTAGGGCCATCGAGGGCATGAAGGACAGCAGTGCCTACAACACCTCAGCGGCAACACACGTGCTCGAGGATATGATGGGATACTGCGCTGCCAAGCCAGAACACGTAAGCCTCCAGCCCACTGGTGATGACCCCCAAGCACGGGGCTCTAGAGCACAATTTGTCAGGCAAAGGGGTTTCCTGTGGCAGCAGGCTGGTGACAAACTGTGTTTCTTCCAGTTGCAGCTGACTGTGGCACATATCTATGAGCACCTGCCAGGCATCAGTGAGGCCGCAGCCCGGGACATGCTCAAGACCTTCCTTCTCCGCCTGACATGCCACTACCCCAGTGAGGTGGTCACTGGCCTGCTGAGCTGCTCCCCGACCTGTGACAGGTACACTTCCCCTGTTGCCAGCCTGAGTGCAGCAGCCGCAGGGCCGCAGCTCTGCTCCCTCCAGGCCTCACAGATCCGCCGGGTAGGCCAGCGCTGGCAAGGGTCAGCAGGATGCCACAATGCTGACCTGACCCTTTCTGGCTTGGACTCACAGTGTTGCCGTGGCCATGTGGGAGGTGATGGTCTCCCAGTCTTTGACAGCGGAGAAGGTGCTGCAGGAGCTGCTCTGTGTGCTGCAGGAGCGGCCCTTCTGCAAACCGGGCACCACCATCAAGGACCTCAGCTGCATCCTCCCTCTGACCGTGAGTTGCCCCACAGGCTTGCTGGCTGAGGGAAGCCTCCCCGTGCATGCAGCTGTGGCACTAGTGAGGGCTGCCATTGGTGTCTTTGCAGGCAACCCGGGCACTGAACATCATCCTCCTGCAGCACACGTGCAAGCAGCAGGTGAAGGCACTCTTCCCCCGCCTCTACCTGGCGCTCTTCTTCCAGCTGTCCTTTACCATCGTCTGTGCGCAAGAGGACATCCCTGCCTTCAGCCGTGAGGGCAAACTCATGCCTCACAGGCCTGTCAGGTACCCTGTCCACCCGGTCTGTCCCCCAGTGCCCATGCTGGAGAAGGGGATGACAGATCAGTGCTCTTCTCCCTGCGCAGGGTGGTGGTGCAAGCCATGCAGGCGTTGTTGTGCTGCAGCGGCTATAGGGAGCAGGTCACTGCCATGCAGCAGCGAGGTGGCTGGGACATGATCAGCCAGCCTGAGACTCACCTCACGGGGGTGACCTTGCTGGCCAGGTAAGCCCCTTCCGGTCCTTACTTCCCGTCCCACCACGGGGTCCCAGTGCACTTTGCCCATCGGTCTTGGCCACCACGGTGACTCTCCTGCCCATTGCCAGGCAGATGCAGGGCAACCCCCTGGAGGAGCGTACTGAGGTCTTCCTGAACCTGAGCGTGGCCCTGAGGGGCAAGGACAGGTGCCAGGAGATCCCTTCTATGGCCTTCTTCATCGAGGTAGGCTGTGAGGTGCTGGCATGAGTGGGAAGGGGTGGCTGGTGACAGCAGAACGAGGACCCTGCTGGTGCCTCTGTTAGTCCCCAGCTGTCCCCTGTGTCTCACGCACCCTCTGTGCTGGCGCTCAGCGCTCCATGTGCTCTGAAGAAAGGCCAGAGGGCTGCAGATGGAGCCAGGCTGAGGGGATGGGGACATGGGGATGGCGCTGAGGGCACAGGGATGGGGTGGAGGGGTTGTGCACAAGGGGGCAGTGATGAGGGGATCCAGCTGGAGCTGGGGCTGGGGCTGGGGCTGGGGCCAAGTGGGAGGTGGCAGTGGGAATGTGGCCACTGGTCCCTGTGCCACACTGGCCCTGTGCCGTTGCAGCTGCTGCAGTGCCCTGATCTGTGCGCGGCAGATGACGAGGTGGCACTGAGCCTCTGCCAGGAGCAGCTGGGCAACGAGCGCCGAGTCATGCGCTGGCTGGCGCTCCGCGGCCTCCTCTTCCTCTCTGAGAGACCCGCCACAGTGAGTGAGCGCTTGCTGTCCGTGCCTCTGTACAGAGCATTTCCACCATCAGTGGTCTGAGGAAAATGCTGCATGTCTCGCTGCAGGCAAGGAAGATGCAGAAGCTGATCCCGGACATGGTGAAGCAGCTGCAGGACGCTGACGGGGAGACAGATGCCAAAGCGCTGGTGGTGCTGAGTAACGTGCTGCACCACATCACCCCATCGCAAAGCAGCCGGTTAGCTGTGCACCTGGCCCATGACCTTCTGTCCCTCTTCTCCAGTGTGAGGATGGCGGCAGGGAGCTGTTAGGGAGCCCTTTCCGGTTACTCCCCATCGCCACTGCTGACGTTGCCGTGTTTGCCCCAACAGGAGGTCAGAGCGGTGCGGGAGCTGGCCATGCAGCTCTTTGGGGAGCTGCTGAGCCGGGCAGCAGGCAGCGAGAGGCAGCAGATGAAGCAGGTGGCACGCCAGGGACTGCTGCCCCTCTTCCTGCATCTGAGTGACCCACACCCCGGGGTGGCACAGGTACAGGGCACTGTGGCAGGCCGTATGGCCACCCGGGGGACACTCTGGGTGGCGGCTGTGGGGTGTCCCTGGCCTGGCTGTGGTGCCATCACCCGTCTCCCCACTCCTCCCAAGGCGGCCCAGGCAGTCCTCGTGGACGCTGCAAAGCTCCTACGCTGGAAGCAGCTCCGGAAGCTGGCCGAGAGAGCACAGATCTGGGGTATTGGCGAGTACCTGGTAAGGAAGCCCCAGCAGCACCAGGCCTGTCCCGGAGGTGCTGGCCCCTGTCCCGCTGTTGCCAGCACCTCTCCTGGGAGCCAGCCCCTGTCCAAGCAGTGCCAGCAGCTGTCCTGCAGGTGCCAGCCCTTGTCCTGGAGGTTGCTTCTCCTGGGACAATTTGCAATCTGACTGCTTGCAAAGCCAGTGCCAATCCCTGTCCCAGCTGTGCCAGCATCTTCCCTGGAGGTGTTGGCCCCTACTGAAGCAGGGCTAGCTCTTTTCCCAGAGGTGCCAACCACTGCCCCAAAGGTGTCAGCATCTCTCCTGGCAGTCCTAGCCCCTGTCCTGGCGGTACAAGCCACTGGCCCTTCTCTGCCAACATCTTTTCCATCAGTGCCAACACCTGTCCCGGCCGTGCCAGCCCCTGTCTTGGTTGTACCCTCACCTGTCCTGGGAGGGGGGGATGGACCCAGTGTTGGCAACGCCTGTCCTAGAGAGGGGATAGGTGTCCCACAGAGGGGAGCAGGCTCAGCGGTGCCAGCACCTTTACTGGGGGTCCCTGCAGGTGCGGAATGCCGGGCCAGTAGCCAGCGAGTATGTGAGCTGCAGCTGCCGGTACCTGGAGGATCCCCGGATGCCCCTGCGGGAGCAGGCGGCATACTTCCTCGGTGAGAACCCCTCGGGCACCTGCGACCCTCTCCCCAGCCCCAAGATCCTTCTCCTCAGCCCTCTTCCAAGAGCCTGTGTTCCCCTCCTCAATGACCGTGACCCTCTCCCCAGCACTCGGTTCCTCTCCCCACGCCTCACCCCTGAATGCCGAGGTCCCTCTCCCCAGCATGTGGGACCCACTTCCCAGTCCCTAGGTCCTTCTCCATAACACCTGGGTGCTTCTCCCCAGCCCTCCTGGCCCTCTCCCAAGAGCCCATGTCCCTCTCCTCAGCGTCTGCGACCTTCTCCCCACCACCAGATCCCTCTCCCAAGCCCCTGGATCCCCCTCCCCAGCCCCCACAACCCCCTCCTTAATGCCTGGATCCCTCTCCCCAGCACCTGAGACCCTCTGAACAGTCCTTTGGTCTTTCTCCATAATGCCTGGGCCCATCTGCCCAGACCCCAAGTCCCTCTCCACAGCCCCTAGGTCCCTCTCCCCAGCACTAGATCTCTGCCCCAAAGTCCATGTCCCCCTACCCAGCCCCAGATCCTTCTCTCCTGGCCTGGCTCTCACCTTGTGATGGGTTGTGTGTGCTTAGGGCTTGCTGGGCGGCTCCTGGACTGGCACGGGGAGAACCTGGAGGAGATGTGCAGCTGTACATAGGGCACGCAGGGCTGGCAGGGGTTGGTGAGAGGAGCCTGGGCCTGGAGATGCAGGGAATTTCTGGGGCATTTGAGGGCCAATGCTTTTGGCCAGGCAGAGAGCACCCGTGCCCTGCACAAGGCTGGAGGGCTCTTGCCTACCTTCCTGAAGGGAATTTGGGGAACATTTGGAGTATCACTGAGCACAGGCAGGTTTCCTGGTGCCTGGCTCCCCCTTGGCCCTCCCTCGAGGAAGGGCCTGGGGGCTCTGCTGATACAGGCCATGATCACCACTCTTTCCTCCCACCACAGTACTTCAGCGCTTGGAGAATGACAGCAGCCCCACAGTCCGCTTCCTGGCAACGTACACAACCTTTGCCCTCCGAGAGCCCAGGAAAGCATCCCCGTCAGGCTTTACCATCCGAGCCTTGCTCGCTCGCCTGCTGAGAGCCTGGCAGTGGTGGCACCAAGGCTGAAGAACCAGTGTGGGATGAGTTTCCCATAATTCAGCATACCCGAATCACCGGTCCACCTCCAGTGCAGAGCACATTCAGCAAAGCAGGTAGCTCCAGGCCACGTCTCATCGGACTTCCACAAGCAAGAAGATGCCACAGCTTGCCTGGGAAGCCCTGTTTCTGCATTTGCTCATGCCCATATTAAAACAAGGCTTTTTCTTGTGTACATTTGGAAAGCTGGGGCAGGTGGGACTGGTGGGGGCTGCAGGTGAGTGTGGGAGGAGGAGTGCGGATGCCATGGAGAGGAGGTGGATGCAGCTGGAGAGCAGGAGGTGATGGAGGGCATGGGAGCGAGTGTGCCTTGTCGGGCCCTGCGGCGAATTCAAGGGTAAAGGAAGCAAGCTGGTGCACTCACAGCCACCTCTGGGGTATCTGTAGGTGTACGTGATCTGCCCTGCAGCCCCATTAGGACTCATCCATGTACCTTTCAGTGCACCTCAGGGCCTTCTGTGGGCCCTTGAGTGCACCCCAGGGCTCTCTGTGCGCCTTTCTGCATGTCCTATGCCCTTCCATGCAGCTTTTGGAAAACCCCAGTAGCCTCCATGTGCCTTTCTGTACACCCCTGGCCCTTCTGTGCACACTTCTGTGCAGCTCAGGCCCCTCTGAGTAGCCCTTTCGTGCTCCTCAGTACCCTGAGGACAGATGTATGAACCTTCACAGAGCCTCCACAAGCCCTGCTCCCCCTGTACAGCTGCCCCTGAGCCACAGGCTCTGCAATCCTGCACGAGTCCCACGTCACCTCCAGCATCTCCCCAGACACCCATGTGCTGCACGCGGCTCTGGATGTCTCCCGCAGCACGACATCAGCCTGATTTTGCCACTCCTCTGGGCTGTGGGTGTCCCTCACAGCTCTTCTGGGATGAGGGTCTTGACGAGGTCAATGCTTCCACAATGCCTCTTCTGGTGTCCCCCACAAGTTGCTCTGTGCCTCCTCCTCTTCCGTTCCCCCAGGGCTCTTCCTTGCATGCCCAGAACCATGTGCAGCATCAGCATCCAGATGTATGCAGCACCCCTTGGGTATGGACCTCCTCCTCCTTCTCAGCAGGGCCTGCTGAGGGCCTGAACATGCCCTTTAGACCCTAAATGCCTCCAGACTTTGCTCCAGCACCCTCACCAACTCCACAGCCTCTCTGAAGCCTATCCCAGGGCCTTAAACACCGCCAAAGCTGCCCCCAAACCCTGCCCCAACAGCAGCAAGCTAGCCCTTCAGTATGCTTTATTCTCAATAGATATCACTGGAATGAAACAGGGCAAAGAGCAGGGACCAGCCCCGCAGCTCCACCCCCTGCTTGTCTCTGACAACGGCGTGGCTGGATGCCAACACACCTCCGGCTGACCTCACACTGCTCTAGGATCCTCCTTGCTGCCCAAGCAGGGACGGGAGGTGAGAAGAGGGAAGAGAGGCCTGGGAGCGCTGCAGGATGAGCAAGCAGACTGGACTGATCAGGAAGGGCCTTTACAGGTGGAGGAGCTGGAGGAAAACCCTCCTCATGCATGACCTGGGTCAGACATAGCCTCAGGAGACTTTTCACAGACAGAGATGTGCCACCAGAAGGTGCCCCGTTCGCCTGACATCAAGGCCAGAGATGTTGCCAGGGAGGCAGCCAGCGACACGGAGAGCACGCCTCTCGACCCAGCAATGCCCGGAGGAGCCGAGCCAGTGGCATCTCCTTTGGCCAATGGCTTTCAGGATGCAGGGGACAGCATGTCCCTTGCCTCATCAGCAAGCACAGGAACAAAGCCAGAGGCCTCCCCTGCAGCCAGAGGTCCTCAGGAAACAGGGGGAAATGTGACTCCCTCTCCAACAGTTCCTGCAGAAGCTCTGCCAGAGGCCTCTCCCGTGACCGGAGGCACTTGGGATAAGAGCTACAGCCTGCCTTGAAGCACCATTGCTCATGGAAGTAAAACCATCAGCTTGTCCCTTGGCTGGAGGCCGTCATGATCAGGTCAGCAAGGAGCACATCACCAGCACCCACCATCAAAGGGAGCTGCTGTGCGAGTTGTGCCTGCGGTGTGCAGCGTGAGTGCAGAGAGCTGCCCCATTGTGCAGGACCCTCCTGCCCATGGTGCCTCTCAGCCATTTACCCTCTCCCATATCTCCCGTGGGGGAGATGCCTGGTCCTCTCCGTTTCCAAGTGCCAAAGGCACAGGGCTGACGTCTCCTCTGCCTGCTCTACCGCCTTCAGCCCTGGGGCATGGAGGCCGAGCAAGGAGGTAAGGGGTGGCCCCAGCACCAGCCCCCTCCCACACCCAGTGGGCAACCCATGTACCCTTTCTGCCATGTACCCGGCTGCCTCCATTCCTCCCTGCCTCTTGTGGCCCCAAGCCCAGCCCTGCTGCTACAGCCCCACAGCAAGCCTTGTCCCATTGCTGTGCCAGCTGCAGGTCCCATCCCTTGGGGCTCGCAGCCATTGGCAGCATCCCCCCACCCCAAACCCTTTCCCCTCATACATCCCGGGGCACCAAGATCCTGAGCATCACCAGCTGATGGCACACAGCTGTACATTCTTGCTCTCCCCAGGCAGGTTGCCTCTGAGCCCAAAGATGAGGAGAAGTCATCCTCTTCCTTCAGGCACACACCAGAGGCGGAACCAGGAACGTATGCAAATTGAGAGCTCTTCTGGGACTGACGGCCTTGTCCCGGCACAGCAAGCAGCACTGAAACGCACAGCAGTAAGCGCTCTGGAGTTGGCTCTGCCGAGGCCACAACCCCTTGGGAAAGCCCTTGGTGGCAGGGCACAGGCAGCTGCTTGCCCTGTGCAGCTTCTTGCCCACTACTCTCCTTCCCCCACTGGCATCACCTCCCTCAGGGACACCTCAGCCCCCAGGCAATGGCCCTCGGTGCTCAGGACTCTGAGCTTTGGGCTCTGCACAGAGCTTTCTGCTGCTGTTGTGTCACAGGGCAGCGAGAGGAACAGCGTGGATGCAAGTGCCACACAGGTCGCCTGAGACTGGGGCTAGTGCAGAGCAAAGAGGGAGAGCGATGGAGGCTGTGTCCTGGGTGCAAAAGAAATGCGTCGTGTCCCACAGTACCCACATGCCCACACAAACTCTGGTCAGCAACAGCCATTTTCTGCTTCAGATAAAACCCTTGGAAGCTTTTTCTCCTCATGCTACTTGGTGTCAGGCAGATCTCCAGAGACAGGCTAGTGCAGGCAGTGCCAATGAAGCCAGTGGGGCCTGGCAAGAAAGCCACTCAACCAGCCACAGAGCAGCTGGGGTGGGATGGGGCTTCTGGAGGTCTCTGCTCCAGCCTCCTGCTGCAAGCGGAGGCCATCAGAGGGAGTTTCCCAGGGCCTGGCAGGGTCGAGCTCTGACTGTCTCTGTCAGACCACCCATAAGCTTCAAAGGCTTTTGGCACTCTCTGTAGGGAATTTTCCCTGCTGCTACTTGTGTCATTGGCCTCACCTCACACATCCTGTGCTCCAGCTCTCAAACAGCTCAGGGGCTTCCCCTGGGCTCACACCGGTGTGCCCCATCAGTCTGAAGCTTGGGACTCTAAACTGGACTCCATGTCCAGAGGTGGTCTCTCCTGTGCCCTCTTACCTTATTCGAGTTTCCAAATCCCACAGGACACTCAAATGCCCAATTACCCCAAATATACCAGTAGTTCATATGCTGAGACTTCCGATCCTCCAAAAAATGAGGAAGAAATGTTCTTAACAGTGGAGTGCCCAGCTTCTGCTAACAGTTTGAAACAACCAGACAAGAAAGGCATTTCTGCCCGTTGCCAAGTGGCTAGAGCCGGATGTACCTGGGCTTGCTCCAGGGCGAGAGCTCCACAAAACTTCTTTTTTGTTCTATCTCAGATAGCGTGGCCAGAATTATGATTTTTTAGTGACAGAACATGTATTTGCAAGTTTAACTTGTTTATTAAAGCATTAGAACAAATGCTCAAGCACACCAAAGGAGGGGAAAAAAAACACCCTACGAAAATGACTCTTTCCATTGGCTTCAGTGGCTCTGGGGTGAAGCTTGAGTTTGGTTTGAAAGAGGAAAGAGTAAGGCCGGATGACCTGCGAGTGACTATAATCTGCTTGATGGCTTCTGTGCTTTTCAGGGATATTTTTTCTGATTGCTCCTCAGCCTACAATGCACTCTATTTTTTCCGTTGTGTAATAGACCAGACGTGTGGAGAAAGAACTGAATCAAGGGAAACAACATGCAAATAATCTGGGCAACCTGGGGAGTCCACTGAAAGAGAAAATGTGCGCAACAGCTCACAGTAAAAGCCTGGAAAAACCAATTGCCGTGGGACTGGATACAGCCTCCGATTGCTCATGACACAGGCTCGTGACACACCTCACACAGTCAAACAAACTTCTGGGGGAAATGGGAAGAAGAAAGTAGAAAGGGATCAAAAGGGAGAACGAGGGCCAGGAGTCCCATCACTCTCCAAATAGGGGTGGATTTTCCCTCCTCCCTGGCAAGGCTGTTTCTTCCATGATGAACAGCAGCTGGGGGCAGGGGGGTCTATTCCTGACACCCTTCATGGGATGGAAGGCAGCAGGATTGGCGAGACACTTTCCAGCCAAGGGGGAGTTGCTGGGCACTCCAACCAAGACTTCAATCTGGGACCTTAAAAGTCCTGGTTGGCTGAAGACTACGAGATGCCGCTAATGTTTGGCTCTCCCTTTTTTAGCCAGAGAGTCTCTTTGCTCTCTCAGAGCACTCAAACTGAGATGCCTTTCCACTGGGAATCGGTACCTGCTCAGCACAAGGTTTCAGCCCTATGGGACTCAGCCCCAGGCTGAAAAGCTGCACACAGGGCTCTGTAACTGCCCTAAGCACAAGGGACCGGAGTCACATCACGGCAACCATAGAAATGCCCCCAGAAGCCAATCCTGCGACATCTGACCTGAATGAGACCTCCTTTATTTCTCTGTCCATCTAAAATGTTCTGTCTAGCTCCTTAGCCCTGGGGAGAGGTCTCACTCCTGCTTCCAGTGGGGAAGGTACCAGTACCTGCCGGTCCTATTGCTACACTCAGATTTTCATTCGGTTGAACTAAATCAAGTCCCCAAGTGACCAGCCCTGTGCTATAACTGCCCAGGTGTCCTCACTTTTCTCCAGTGCAGAAAAATGGACTGCAGGTAGGAGGCAGCAAGCTCAAGGCAGGCCTTGATATGTCTCTGCTCACCAGCACCTGCCCTGGGGTCAGGGAGGAAAAGAGATGCTGGGGCCAGGGATCGCTGGCTACGTGTCTTTCTCTGCAGTTGTCTCCTTTTCAGTTCCAGGCTCTGGACACATGGAGTGGCAGAGCTATGGGAACAGTGGCCACATACCTGCTGAAGCCAGCTGGATGGGCACAGATGGGACCCGGCTCTTCCTGGCACATGGAAAGCCCAGAGGACAGCACCAACTATCATTTATGTTCCATACATCCAAGGATGGTGGAAGGAGGCTGTTGGAGACTCCCTGGGAGCGCCGTTTACAACTTTCTTACAGACAGCTCCTTTCCATCATTCCAGAGGAGGCTTTTGGCCAGAACACATAAAAAACGTGAAAGACAGAACTACCCTGCAGTGCCATCTTGAGCGTGAGTGATTTCTTCATTTTCTTCATCAGATCTTTAAGTTTCTGTCTTGTTCTTTCCTCCTGGAGAGTTCCTATGCAGCTCATGATAAGAAACAGGAAGGAGCAGTCATAAAAACGCCGAGAATCTGACACACACACGCTTGGTGCATACACAGTAACTTTATGAAGGCTCTCCATATGCACAGAAGATTAGCATACAGTTGTCATATTAGGCAGAAAGCAAGTAAGGATCACTGGAATGCCGCTACATAGTTGTCCTTGTTTTCAAAAGAGATGATACATTCTGGTTTTGGCCTGGATGCATGGATATAATGTACACAAGCAGAAGGCCTGTACTTTGAAACTCAGTTCACGGCCTTCCTTGTCTCTCTCTGTTAACATGTTGATCCATGGCCCAGGACACGTCCAAAAAAAGGACGCAAGACATCCAGAGAGAACGCTGACGTGTACGAATCTATCTTTGCCCTTTATCCTAAAGCTCACCAAATCACGTAATGGTTGAGCATGGAAGAGACCTCTGGAGATCATCTAGTCCCACCTCCCTGCTCAAGCAGCGTCACCTAGAGCACGTGTTGCCCAGGAACCTGTCCGCATGGCTTTGAATATCTCCAAGGGGACTCCACAACATCTCTGGGAAACCTGTTCCAGTGCTCACTAACCCACATCGGAAAGAAGTTTCTCCTCATGTTCAGATGAAACTTCTGTGCTGCCGTTTGTGCCCGTTGCCTCTTATCATACCCCTGGGCACCACTAAAGAGAGCCTGGCCCCATCCGCTCTACCACCTCCCTTCAGCTACTTGCACACATTGATAAGATCCCCCACCAGCCTTCTCTTCTCCAGGATGAAGAGTCCCAGCTTGCTCAGCCTTGCCTCACATCAGACATGCTCCAGTCCCTTCAGCATCTCAGAAGGGCCTCTGCTGCACTAGCTCCAGTACTTCCCTGTCTCTCTTGTACTGGGCAGCCCACAACTGCCCATGCTACTCCAGATGTGGCCGCAAACAACAGGGCTGTGGTACCTGCAGGCAGCACCCGGCAGGACAGAACAGCAACTCCATTCTGGCACGCAGGATTAACCACAAGGATTTCTCCTCTAAACCAGGCTTCAGGAAATGTGGACGTTGCTGCAAATTCTTATCCACATACACAACTGAGTGCACCAGCTAGCTACACAGTAGTGATCCACAGCTAGAATCGTGAAGAAAGGAACAGTTTCCCATTCCCAGCAGACAGGGAAGTATTCCTCCTGGCACTTGAGGCATATCACATGAAATACTGCGGGTAATTCTGAATTCTCATTTGAAAAAAAAAAAAAAGAGAGAGAGATAAAGAAAGAAAAAAAAGAAAGAAAGGAACTGAGATTCCAACAAAAAGCTACAAAGGCAGCCTATGAAGATGCTCCTGAAATGAAGTGGCAGTCATTCAAAAGCGCACTAGGAGAATTCAATGTGACATAGCCAAACGAAGACAGAGAATGTAGGATTGCTACGTACAATCAAAGCTGCTCTAGGGACAGAAAGCCAGTTACGCTCAGAGGCAATGCTGCCACAAGGACAAACACCCATAAAGACACCATCAGGAAATGCCATTTGGATTTGAAAAGGAAATTCTGCATGTGGCTCTCAGTCAAGGAAATCTCTCACAAGGGAGCTTCAGTCAATTTATAAAATCAGTTCTTGGACGCTTCTGCCTATTACAGGTGATTGGACTACAGGACCCAGGAGACTCTTTGCAAGGGCATGAAAGGTCAAGGAAATACAGGCAAATAGGAACCCACACCTGAGTCACACGGACAGGCACAGGAAGCTAAGCAGTGCCCTTTTAGCCTGTAGCCTAACCCCACTGCCTGAGCACACATCATTCTTTTGTGCAAAAGGAACAAGATTTAGTATCTGAGGAGCAAATCACAAGAGATTAAAAGCTGGTTGTACCCAGGTGATGGAAGGCACCAGGCAATCTTCTTGCCTATTTCAACCCTAGCCATCATTTCAATAAGATTCAGAGTGGAGAAACAAGTCCCAAAGCAGCTGATTCTTAACCATGTCCATTCACAAAAAACACAAGAAGGCAATTCAGAGAATGCAGCACAAAGTGCCTATACCAACTTCTCACTGCTGCGTCACATTTTCTGAGGAAGATGTATCCTCTAATCAGGGAGGACCTATCTAGTGCAGTCATACTTATCAGTATGTAGGGTATTAGAATGAGACAGGAAAAATAAAGAGTTCTCTCAGATTGCCACACTTGTTGGGACAAGCTATTTCCGTGAAATTAGCACTACTATTTGGCTGTGTGAAATATATTACTCACACAAAAAGAGGAAGATAAATACTTACTTTCTCTGCATCACCGAACACCTCAAGATCTTTCATCGTCTTTACATCATGTTCTGGTTTGCACTGTGTCCTCTTGATCAATATTTAAGAACAGATGTTGGAGAATTTGCAATCACACACTGCACTCGGGTTCATTTTTCACTCCTGCTGAATGCAGTGAAAAATCCACTGCTGCAGGAAAAAAAGAGAAATTCTAAAGACCACAGTCAGATATTAGAAAGAAATTATGGTAGATTTTAACAGTACTTCACTTGCACCGCATGACAGCAGTAAATCAGTTACAGCTAACAGCCTTCCCCAGGTCCCTCCGCCTTCTGCAGAACCAATACAAAGCGGCACATGGGAGAGCAAAGACAAGCAAGGGTGAAAAAAGCTTTGAAACGCTTCTCTCCTGGCAAAACTGGGGCAGGCAGCTGCCTGAGAGAAAGACAGCCGCAGCTTTTGTGCCCAGACTGCTGTGCATGGCTACTTCTACAGCATTTCCTAGGAACAGCTGTCACCCGCTCCAGTCAATTTGGACTTAAGTATGACTAACTCTGGGAAGAAGCAGCAGACAAAAAGTACAGCTGCTTTCAGAAATGCCATGCTCTTCAAGGTGCAAAATCAGAGCCCAAACAAAGATATTTCCAAGAGCTGGTGGGGGGGAGGGGGTGTTAGCAAAGACCTTGGAAAAGAAAGCTCATACACAGTCAAGGGGGACTTTTCCATATACACTGCATGAGAATGCACTGCAGCAAATGTTACCTCATCCTTCAATTAGCAAAGGTTCCTTCGTGTATGGATGTCCTTGGGGGTAGCAGTGAGGTTAAAAGCACTGCTCATGGTCTCCTCTGGCTTGCCTTCCTCCAGTGCAGCAGTGACCCCTCTCTCACCATGGACTAAGAAGACACAGTGAGAGCAAAAAGGGCTCACAAGGGAAAGCATCGAGCACAAGAACCTGGACGCACCAGTCAGCTGAAACAAGGCCCATTAAAAAGGCTGTCCAGTCAGAGCCTGGAAACTGTCAGAGTGTTTCAGAGCAAAACTTCACAGGCTTCCTCAGCTTGCCACTCAGGTAGCAACAGCAGCCTGGTTCTTTGTTTCACACTCCTAACTTGGAGGGGCATGGTTGTTTCAGGCTGTTCTCATTTCAGCAGTGAACAGGGGAAAGAGAGGAAGCTGACAGAAAACAGGACTGGCAAGCACAAGAGAGCAGCTCAGGAATGAACACAAGCTCAGCAAGCGCCTCTTGTGCCACATGATGCTGCAGCCCTCACAACACTGAGGATTTTTCAGCCAACCACAGCAGCTATTCCTCACACCAAGGCACTGAAGATAGGAACCTGGAAGAACTTGAGGCTGGTGAGCTAAAGCCTCAAGCTGACAACACAAGTGGAAACAGATGACAACACTGCAGGCACGCAGTTGCAACAACATGGTGCATGGTGTGCGTTTGACCAGGTGCCAACAGCCATGTTGCAACCAAGCGTACTTAAGGCAGGCAAACAGCCCATGGGTCTGTTGAGAGAAAACATCTGGACTTGCAATAGCATCTCCTTCTTTGCTGAGGCTGGATTCACCAAAAAAAAAAAAAAAAAAAAAAAAGAGGGTTTTCCCTTTTTTCAGGGTGAAGGGTGACTCTGCAAGCTTCAGTAAACCCTTGAATTCCTAGCCTTTTCCAAGCCAAGTGCTAGTAAGCAAGGAAAGACTGTTTGAGTAGCACACAGTGCAAAAAGTCTTCCTCACACACAGAAGTGCAAGAGGGATATTTTGGACACACAACCAATTCTTCCCTTTCCAAGCTTCCAAGGCCCTTTATAGGGATGACCGCTTTCAAACTGGGCCTCCAGGTACTACTGCTTCCACAGTTAGAGAGAGGCCAGAGAGACACAAAGTTGGATGGGTTTCAACAAGCATGAAGAAGCTCTGCAAAGACTCCCCATATTGCTATTAAGCTGAGATTGAGATCCTGACTTCTCACTTCCATGGGTAACTTGCTATGTCATCCTCAGAGATGAAAGTCAACGAGATGTACCCCGTACCTCACAACAAACGTATGCAAAGACAAAATACATGCCACAGTCTTGTACTGTCAGTCAACTAAGCCCATGCACTGTGGGCTTTGGAGGGTTATCCGACATGGAAGATGGAAACAGTGCAGTGCAGACTGCTCAGAATGGCACAGAAACAAAATAAGGAGCAGCAGGCAACCCCTGGGAAAGTGCCCTTTGTTGAAGAGTGCTCCCCCTTCCCCCAGGAAAAAACTACTGGCAGCACAGCATTCTTTACTCAACAACACACAAGGAAGAGTGCAAACAGTTATGGCAGAATATACTCAATCACCATCCCCTAAAAAAGAAGTGATAAGCAACACAAGCTTACCTCTGCACCGACTTGCTTCACTCGTTTGCCCTAGTCATGAGTATTTTCTGCTGGTCTGTAACGCCTGGGAGAAGCGGAGAAAGACAGAAATGAGCTGTTTCAGTGTCGTTCACATTCTGTTCTGATGATTCCACCTGTGGGTTACAGAAGGGCTTTTTGCTGTGCTCAGTCTGGCTAAAACCTCCCTTGCACGCATGAACAAGGGAAAACATCACAGCAGCTTCCAGCACTACTCTTTTGGAGCAGCAAGTGTGGGAGGGAAAGAAAAGCTCTGGTCCTTTCCCACTCTCTACCCTCAACGCATTGCCAGGAGCCCTTCTCTTTCTCTGGGCCAGTTTCACTAGCTGGAAAAGGGGGAAACCACCTGCACCTCCTCTGTAAAGTGCCTGGAGATCTACTGGGGAGGATGACTGCAAAGCTGCGTGTTATCCTGCAAGGGAAAACAGGAACACTTCCAACCACACTGGCATCCAAGCACAGTTAGATTGCTCAAACTAAAGACCAGCACGCTGAGTTACAAATGGACGTCCTCAAGATGCTCACTTGCATTTTAGAGGCCAGTCAGCAGGGCGACTCTCTCCATTTGGAAAGGACTATCATTAAAACCACGCAGACTCTTAATACCAAGCAAATACACAGACATTGGGGATGACCCTGTACATGCCCCTACTCCCCCCAAAACGAGTACTTTCACCGTCACCAGAGGTATGACTGTTCACATCAGCCTTTGGGCCTAACACATGCCTCACGCTGCGGCCTGAGGTAGGCTGGAGCAGCACCATTAGGCTACAGTGAGAGCAAACACGTACACCACATCCTCAGGGACAGAAAAAAAAAAAAAAAAAAAAAAGGAAGTCTGCTATCCCTGGGGGTTTTTCAGCATCTGCTTGTTTACACCTGAGAAGTCTGAAACTCTTAGGAATTAAGTAAATTCTTTCCCGTAACCAAAAGGATCAGTAGGGTCGGCAGGGACCAAACTTCCCAGCTGGAAGGTACAAGTACACCAGGTCCCCTAAAACAGCCTTTGAAGCGGAGCCAGTAGCAGCCAGCAAACTAGCAAATTAAATAACTAGAGAATTAATACTTTAGGTTAGTCTACAGGGAAAGGATTAACCCCTTCCTGGCTTTTTTGATTTTTTTTTACACCCACAGAGCTCCTAGAAATAGCCTTAGTTTCACAAAGAACCTCTGCCATCATAAAACAAACACACAAACAAACAAACAAAAAAAGTAAAAAGACATACACACACACACCAAACTGTTACAAAGAGATTATTCAAGAGTTTATTCTAAACTGTACATTGATTGAAGTAAAGGGCTCCTGAGGGTGCACAAAGAGTTTATCATCTACCATGACTGCAAACAGCCAGACACTGCAGAGGTCACCTCTATGACAACAGAGTCCCATCTACACCTAAAAATCCTCACTAGCACACTCAGACCTCTCTTGCGCTTTTAACGTGCATTTTCCCTTTCATAAAATCCTGATAAAGCCACTTCAGCCAATAAACAGCCAGGTGGGCTACTTTTCTCCCATTTGTCCCCTCCTCCCGCCTTTCCAGATGGCCAATAAACAGCCAGGTGGGCTACTTTTCTCCCATTTGTCCCCTCCTCCCGCCTTTCCAGATGGAGCTTGTTTTATTCTGTACCATTTATTTAGCAGCAGAAGCTAAATTAGCACAAATGCTCTGGCTGGTTTAGACTTCTTCAACCAAGATATTTGAACACTTTCAGGTGAAATGCTCTTGCTGCTGCTCATGTGTAGAGGCACACAACCAGAAAACAATGTTGTCCAAGTCACTCTACTGATTTTGGATCCCTCCTGCTGGCACTAGAAATAGCGTATCCTGCCCAGCAGCTCCCAGACGCAGCTCTGAGCAGCACCTGGGGGCTGCGGGGACAGCAGCAGCTCCGGGAAATCCTTGAAAATGCATCTCAGACCCACAACACGGGCAAAGCTTCCTGCACCCAAACCCCACCAAGCCGCCCAGGCCCAGCGGCTTGGGGGCATGCCCGCACGTCCAGCTCGCAGGCCCGTTCCCCTCGGTGACGGGGCGCTGTGCTCTGTGCTCGCAGCCCTGCCAGCCCCTGCGGGAGCTCCTGCATGAAAGCAGCCCCGTCGCCAGCACCGCTGCCCCCGCCCCAGCGTGAGGGCACCCGCCAGCACTTGAATGCACCCACAGCCCCCACCAAGCCCACGCACACCCGCTCCCCCCTCACACCCCACCTGCTTTGCTCCCTCGCCTCTTGCTCGTAGCTCTTTCTGTCTCCTTTTCACACAACGGACTCTGATTGCCTGACAGAGCCATCAGTCACTGACTGGCCAAAACACCCATGCACGGACACAAAGACCATGCACGGAGACTGTGGGGTCTCAGATGACCATTGACCATGAGGGGGATTGGTGCCAACAAGCTGCTCCGCACTACATGGTGGCCTTTCCTCCAACTGCTGTTGTCCTTTGTTTCCCAGCTTTCAGCTGGTAGTGGAAGGCAAACCAACGGCCAAGGCTGCCGCCAGCAGCTCCCTGCGGGAGAAGGCAGCCAAAGGAGAGCTGCGGAGAAGTAAAGGTAAGGGACAAGCTCCTTGCTGACCAGCTTGTGTGACCACTGCCTGTCCTTTGCACCTAGTAACTTCAGCCAGGTACCAATGCACTTCCCAAGCTGCTGCTCTGAAGAGCATCCTCCTTCCTTTCCTCCTTACAGAGCGGCATCCGGTCAAGCTCCTGCAGAGTCGCGAGGAGCTTCCTCTCCCCATGCTGTCAGGCTCAGGGGCAGCCCCGAAGCAGGAAGAGACAGAGAAGACGACTGCTGCCAGGTGAGACCCTAGGGCAAAGGACGAAGGTTAACACTTGTCCCCCTGCAGCAGAGACGTCCCTTTGGCCAGGCCAGCCACAGGGACTCATCAGGCTTCCTGACACAGACCCCAGTAAAGGCTGGGCTGAGCTCTGGAGCCAATGGAGGGGCATTTGCGGATGACCTCAGAGGGTAGCAGGGAGGAGAGCGAGTGGGCATCAGCATCATGTTCAGGGGTGCGGTGCAGTCCTCTGCTGCTTCTCCAGTCCAACTAGCCAACACAGAACGGCAAAGGCCCTCAAACGTCCCGGGCCCTGATGGTGGCCACCCTCCACCTTGCCACGGGAGACGACCCCTTCTGCCCTGCTTCTTCTGCAAGCCTGGCAAGTCTTGACACCACCTGAGGAAGTTGCTTTAAGCCTCCACTTTCCCACAAAATCCCACACGTCTTGTGCGGAAGACACAAGAGAGGGCCAGGCATTCAGAAATGGCAGGACTGCTTTTCTTAACTACCACACTCAACAGTGGAGCACAGAGCAATGGCACGGCAGTCTGGAAGAGTAGCTCTCCCAGCCTGACCTTACACAAGACCCTGCCCCTCGCCTTCTCCCATAAAGAGGGGCCTAGACTGGGGCCGCCTGAGCATTCCCGAGGCCACGTTGTGCCACAGCTGAGTGCTGTAGCTTGGGCTCATCTCTGTCTCTGCTGATGTGAACACCACTACTCAAGTAGAGCCAATTCTTTTGCAGAACTGCCTTCCGCTGCAGAGGCAGGGGCCCAGCTTGAGGGCACAGCATGGAGAACAAAGTTCCCCTGCACTCACGCAGATTCCTCCTGCTGTCTCTTCGCAGTTTGCTCCCACCATGTCCAGGCAGCTCCCCCAGGACAAAGGAGGCCAGTAAGAAGAAACCAACACCTCCAGGCACGTCCACAGCTGCACTCGCTGCACTCGCTGCTCCCGAGGGCTCGAGAAGGCTAGTGCACACGACGAAGGAGGCCAGCAAGCAGAAATCAATGCCTCCAGCCAGGTCCACAGCTGTGCTCGCTGTTCCCGAGGGCTGCAGGAGACTCTTGCAGGTACGTGCCTTGAGTTGCTGCAATTACTGTGCTGTGTGAAACCGTACAGAAGCTGCACCGTGCACACAGCATTTCTGAAAAGAGGCCTGAAGAGGTGCTCCCTTCAATATTTTCGTGATGGCCTTCAGATCCTCTTAGAGGACAGTGGTTAGGCTCTACCTTTGCAGTGTATCATTCCCTCCGGTACGTTGTGGAGACACCCAGAGACACTCCCCTGGGGTGTTTTTTGCTCTAATCTCAGGAACTGCTACCTTGTGAGGCCACGGGAAAGGTACAAGTTTTTCCTAGACCATGGAGAGTTGAGATCATGGCTCATAACCGACCGCTCAGTTCTACGTGATCAGCTGAGGAGCCTGGCATAACCTGGGGCCTCCTAAGCTTTTAGGAGTGAAAGCCTGCCGACAGGCTGGCTGCAGAGGGAGTGCAGGAGTGCGGTAAGAGCTGCAGAAAGCCCTGCCGGGAGCTGAGATTAATGCTGTGTGCTGTGGCGTTTCTGTGTCCCTCCAGGAAACGTGGAGGCTGTCTGCACAGTGGGAGCAAAAGCAGAGCCTGGGCTCCTTGTACAGGGAGCGACACAAACAAGCACAGGCAGAATGGGCTGCCTGGAAAGCCTGCCTTGCAGGGGAGGAGCGAGAGCCGGCCCAGGTATGGCACCATTTGACACTCTTCAGGGCAAGAGCGATCCTCTCCGCCTGGGAGAGGAGGGCGGAAGGTCTCCAGGCCGTGGGGGCAGTATTGATGTGCAGTTGACGGGCAGGAGGTTTGCCTGCACATCCCTGTGAGGCAGAAGCTGCCAAGAAAAAGCAAGGGACAAAGCCAATGGACCATCTGCCGTGATGAGAGCAGAGACTGATGGCCCCTTCCTTGAACTCTGGCTACTTGTTACTTCATGCTTCCGAGCCTTCCCCTGAGGCAGCAGGCTGGAGGCATCACTGCTTGGAGAGTCTGCAATCTTTATGGATTTAGCATGACGCTCTGAAGCCATCACTAAAACAATTCCAGGATTAGCTGAAGGGCACATGCACCTATAAGGAACACCAATTACCGCTTAGTCCTATGTAGCCCACCCTGCTAGTAGTGAACTACAGTTGGACGTGCCTTCCCTCCTCAGCACTTAGCATGTAGGGTGCAGCTGCTGTGGCAGGCTCATTGCCGGTGGTCCCCTGGGAAGCGGCTCCTCTTCTTGCCCTCTGGTTTGCAGCACTCTCTCCTCCTTGGCAGGAGTTGGCCAGTGAGCAGACTTGGGCTCCTCATCCTCCCTCCCAGCCCAGAAGAAAACAGAACAAGCTGAGAGGGGAGAAGGCTGAGAGCCCTCCTTCACCGGAGCAGAAGAGAGCAGCAGCTAAGCTGCAGAGAAGCCAGCCTGAGTAAGTGTGTGCCAGCTCCAGGCACAGCCCAGGGCAGTTGAGGGGCCATGACTCCACCAAGGTATTATGGAGGCAAGTCGCTGAGACCTAGTATGAGCTGGGGTACTGCCTCCCTCCTCCCAGGGGCCTTTCTGCAGCCCCCCCAGTGCTAAAACTCATTGCGGGTTGAAAGGGTCAGCGGGTACACCTGGAACGGGCTGGGTGCCGAGGCTGCAGCAGGGGAGAGGCAGGAAGCATGCCAGCCAGTGGGTGAGAGATTTGTCCCTCTTGTTGCAGCCCCCTTTCCCCTCGAGCAGCTCAGGTGCTGAACAACCTGCAGGCATATAAAGCCTGTTGGGAAACATTCAAGTACACTGCCGAGAGGAAAAGACAGAAGCAAGAGGAGCAGAAGCAGCTCCCCTGGTAAATATCTCCCAAGAGGGAGGATGCTTTCCCCTGCTGCAGTGGCCATACTTCCACTGACGGCAGCATCGGGGGAAAGCGGCTCACTCACTCTCACCACCTTCATGAGACAGAAGCATGTTTCTAAGTGTGGCCTTGAATGGGATGTTCCTGACATCCAAGGGGGAGTTGTTGCCTGCCATAGCAGCTCTTCAGTGGAGGATGTCAAAGTCTTTGCTGGTGAAAAAGAATCCCTCCGCTCTTTGGCTCTCCCTTTTCCAGCCCACACAGTCTGTCCTTCCTTGGCAGAGCGCTGCCACCGAGACACGTTGCAGTGCAGGCTGGATCCCTGTTCAGGCCAAGCTCTTGGCCCCACCCAATCAGCCACATGCTGACTAAGCTGCACATGGCACCCTGTCACGGGCTTGGGCACAAGGGGCCTCTAGCACAGCATAGCACAGCCCAGACCAGCCTTGGAAGTTCTCGGGAAGAAGAGGCTATGCCATCAGCTGCAGTTCAGCCTGCAGCAGTTCTCTGCCTGCTCCCTGTTCCTACAACTGCTCACCTTTCTGTCTAGTGCTCGGAGAAGATGCTGGAACGGCACCGGAGGGGAATGCGTAGAAACAGCGGCTGTCCCCAAGACAGAGGAGCAACCTGAGCAAGCCCAAAGACAGGTCCTGAGCTGCTGCTTTGCAAGTGCCTGGCCCTGAAGCGTGGCCAGCCCCCATCAATGGCACCTCTGTGGCTGAGTGGAGGTGCCCTCGTGTGCGAGCTCCAGCTGGTGCTGTCGGTGTTTCTGTTGTAGTGGTGGAGCTGTTTGCAAAGGGGGTTCCCATCTGCCAAACTCCACCTATAAATAAAGAGCCATGCTGCTGCTGGCAGCTGGAGTGACCGACCTGTGCCTGGTGACAGACCTACCTGCATGGATTATACAAACCCCATGGGTGATCGTGGAATTAGGTGTCACAGCAGAAAGGAACCATGCCCATACAGTTGCCAAGCTGCGCAGCCAAACACACACAGTGCGACACACTGTGTTCACACACCTGCGTCCACCAGCATGCATTCGCGTGCCTACATAGGCATGCGCGCACACACAAACACACACACACACACACACACAGATACACAAACACAGAGACAGAGCTTAGACGTCTCATTCACACAGATCCTAATGCAGGCAGCATTGCAAACCACCATGCTGCATACCCCCACCCCCATCTTGCAGAGGCACACAACACATTTCTCTCACACCCCCTGTCACCATGCACACACACAACCACAGCACACAAACACCTCCCCCCAACTACACATCCTTCCTATGGCATGCACCTCACCTTTGAGCACACACCTGCTCTTCACACAGCCAGTATCAGCAGTCAGAAGTGACCTCACAATCAACTGGCATGCCTTGTTCCTGCAGCTGGCCTATCACATACTCTGGCAGAAGTGACCTCATCAGCCCTAGCTGAGCCATGTGCCTCCTGCTGGCCCATCAGCTACTGACAAAGAATTGATTTGAAACTAGTGATTTTCTGGCACAGCTCTCATTGACACTGGGGACCTCGCTCCCCCTAACTGACCACGCGGCTGTTGACACCTGCAGCTCCCCCCGCCTTCCCCAGAAGGCCAAGCCAGCTCCTGAACAGCCTCCCTGATTCAGTTTGTGGCTTCACAACAGCCACAGTGCAGCAAAAGCTCATTATGTACCAGTCACTATTGCAAAAACAGGATTACTTTTGCCTCGGTCACCTCCATACTTAGCCCATAAAACTTATGAATTGGAAAAGTGTCTGCAAGTCACTATTAGCTACGTTTTCTAACGGGAGCATTGTATGGGAGCAGTTACCGTGAAACTGAAGACAGCAGGACCTCGTGTCCCAGTCAGAGGGAGAAGCCTTCCCACAGCTCACAACTCTAGTTCCTTCCCCCATGCTGAACAAACCCAGCAAAACCGCTACACACCAAGCACAACAAGCATTTTCCTATTTTATGCTCTGACAATTTGAGACATGGGGAAGGACTCTGGCCAGGACGTTCCCATAGCTGAAACCAGTAGAGACAGAATTCAGCAACTCCTCATCCTCACCTACAACTATGGAAATAACAACAGCAAGTGCAAGGACTAGCCGTTTCATCAGCTTTCAAGGCCCTGAAAAGCAAAACAGCTCACACTTACAGAGCTCTTTTGTCACAGGTCTCAAGGCAAAGCAAGAGGCATGCAGCAAAAAGCACGGCTAGGGCACGACATGACAGGCGGGGACAGTCTCTCTCAGAGACACTCTGAAATGCAGTTTCCACAACAAAAGAAGCTGTTGGGAAGGGCACCTCCTGAGGACACCAGCAACCTGCTCACACTCTGCCCAGCAGCTCCCGGACGCAGCTCTGAGCAGCACCTGGGGGCTGCGGGGACAGCAGCAGCTCCGGGAAATCCTTGAAAATGCATCTCAGACCCACAACACGGGCAAAGCTTCCTGCACCCAAACCCCACCAAGCCGCCCAGGCCCAGCGATTTGGGGGCACGCCCGCACGTCCAGCTCGCAGGCCCGTTCCCCTCGGTGACGGGGCGCTGTGCCCTGTGCTCGCAGCCCTGCCAGCCCCTGCGGGAGCTCCTGCATGAAAGCAGCCCCGTCGCCAGCACCGCTGCCCCCGCCCCAGCGTGAGGGCACCCGCCAGCACTTGAACGCACCCACAGCCCCCACCAAGCCCACGCACACCCGCTCCCCCCTCACACCCCGCCTGCTTTGCTCCCTCGCCTCTTGCGCGTCGCTCTTTCCTTCTCCTTTTCACACGGCAGACTCTGATTGCCTGACAGAGCCATCAGTCACATCCATCCCTGCCCTCCCCCTCATGCCAGCCAATAGGAGAGCTGCCCTGGGGTGACGCCCTAGGAACGCTGAGCCCTCCTGTCCCCGCCCCCAGCTCCGCTCCCCCCTCCCCCCTCAGG
This sequence comes from Rhea pennata, assembly GCF_028389875.1. Lineage (NCBI taxonomy): Eukaryota > Metazoa > Chordata > Aves > Rheiformes > Rheidae > Rhea > Rhea pennata. The sequence goes on along the minus strand of NC_084670.1, from coordinate 37,235,145 downwards.
ACGGCGCCATCTTGTGGGTGGCGGTGCGTGTCGCGGAACACGGCGGGGCGCTGGGGCAGCCTGGCGCCCGGTGCCCAGGCAGTGCGGGGCCCTGAGGCCCGGCCAGGGCTCGTCAGGGGCTGGGCTCTGCCGCAAGGGCCCCGTGGGGCTCCTCGCTGCCCTCTGCCCTAGGGCTGTGCTGGGCATGAGGGGCAGCTCTGGGACCTGTGCTGGTACCAGCCTTGACGCTGTTGTGGGGGCCCTGGCGATGGCTGGGGTGCCGGAGCCCACGGGCAGTGTGCTGCTGCCCCCGGGGCAGGGCAGTGTGCTGTCACCTCTTCTGCCCCAATCCCCTCCCCACAGCAGCCCTGGGGCTTGGCAGACTTCCTGCTCCACCTGGCAGGGCTGGACCGTGGCCGGGCAGGGGCTGCTCCATGTGGGGCCGGGCTGTGCCCCAGGGGGTTGCTCCGGAGGGCTGAGGAGCCCCATGGTGGCATGGGGCAGCAATGGGGAGAGCAGCTCAGAGCCTGCCAGTGCCAGGGAGTGGAGCTGTAGGTCTGGCATGGGGCTAGAAGAAATGGCTGTGTCGGGCTGACTTCAGCACTGCTCACCACAGATAAGAAAAATCTTTGGGGTCAGCCAGGACTTTCTTGTTTGGGATGGCGCCCCTCACCTGCTTACAAGCTGCATCCCAAACATGCTGTCTTTTGGGTATAGATGTTTGAGCTCAGTTTGTGGGGGGGAGCAGGGGGGTAGGGTCAGTGGCCACCTGAAGATGGCATTTCTGAGCCCAGATTGTGCTCTGCCAAGCTGAAGGCACAAGAGGATCCAGGGGGAAGGATCAGACGTTCTCCCAAACAAGCAGACCACTTGGAGTTATTACAAAGTGGAGGATCCATTTCCAGCAAAGGCATTTCCAGCAGGCTCTTGAGAGCCCCATGGAGCTGCAGTGCACCTCAGCCTCTGGGATGAAGGATCTCTTTCCTCTCAGAGCCAGATCCCAAAGGGGTCCCCCTCACAAGGAGACCTGCCCCTGGATTTCCACCGTCCCCAGAGGAGCCTTGGGGATCAAGGTAGCTCCAGCCCCGGGACAAGGAGTCCTGGCTGCCACATTGTCTCTCGGACAGGGTTCTTCCGGCACCCGCCAGCGCTTCATACCCACCACCACAGCCCAGGATCCACAACAGTTTTTGCAGTTGAGAGTTTCTGTGTGACACCTCGAGAAGAAGCTCCTGAAGGCCTTGCCCTCAGCAGAGAGCGGCAGGAGTACTGGGAACAAGGAATTGCTGTCTGCACTGATGGTGCCAGTCCATCAGTCCTCCATCTTGCTTGCAGCTTGTCCCTGGCTCGCCTCTCTAGCTGAGGAGGAGGGATACTCTTCCCGTTTTGTCACCCAAAACTCCTTTACAATGTGACCCTGCCCCTCTGCCTGCTGGCGAGGGGCCTCAGGGCAGCCCCACTGCATCCTGTCCCCACTTCTTGCCCTGGAGCCACTGTAAAGGACAGCAGCGGGGAATGCCTAAGCAGTGCCCGGCAGTGCCTGGGCCTCACAAGGAAGTGAGGACGCCCACTCACGACACCAGGGAGGCCTCCCTGTGGTGCAGCACGTCCGCTATGACCTCAGCTCGTGTCATCTGGGGGCTCAGTACATTGTTGCTGTGGCCATGGCAGAGCCAGGGAGAGAGCAGGGAGATTTCCTCTCACATCCTGGAAATGGTCAGCTCCCTTTACCACAATTATTTTCAAAAAATTTCTGATAAATCCTGCAGGAACATCTGCAGACAGTGCCAAAGGCAGTGAAATATCTCAAAAGGGGCACTGGAGCAGTCACTTCTGCACCCCTGCACTGTCAGGTCTCTGTGCTGGCAGATCTGTGCAGGAAGCTAGGGTTTGGGGGATGGTTTGGGGTGTGGCATTTTTCAAAGTCCAGATCAAAGGCCTATGGAATGAAACAGCACAAAGCAAGGTTGCAGGCTCAGATGCTTTGGTGAGCCTAAAAACTGGTTTTTGCTGTGGGTTGCTCTTTTTAAAGTAGGGTGTAGGAGAATAAGGGACAGGATGTAGCCTTCCTCCTTTAGGCACCAAAGGAGGCTCCTTGCCTTTAAAAGTCCTTAGCAAGGTTTCTTGGTCTGCAGTGCTTCAGGCAGAGATGATACGCCACAAAAGAACAAATGTGCCCTTAACACACATCTTCTGGAGGGCTCAGTCCAGGACCCTGGTCCCTGCCAGTCTCCAAAGCCATAGGCCAGGCCAGGTAGCAAATCTGGGGAAGCTTTCCCATGAAATTTGCCCAGCTTTCCTTCTAACTAAGCCTGGGGAAAGCTGTTGAAAACCCTTTGTTGAAGGCTTTGGTGTGTTGGAGAGCTGAATGAGGCTGGTCTGGGACATGACCATGCCCCCACGCCCTCTCCAGCTTAGAGCCCAAAATTCCAGGAAGGTCTGCAGGGAGAACAGTGGGTTTGGTATGGGTGGGATGGATTTCCCTTGTCATCCTCAAATCTATATCATGTGCTTTATTTAATCTTTTTTTTTTTTTTTTTTTTTTTTTTTGCTTGCAGTTAAGAAGAATCCTTCTGTATCTACTTTTAGTTCTCTAAGGAAAGCAAGTGGGAACTGGGGCATATGAGCCATAACATTCAGTCAAAGACGTCAGAGGAATAGGGGTAGCTTGGAACAGGAGTGATGTAAGCTGCAGGTGACTGATGAGAGAAATGGCAGGGCTGAGGAGATGGGGAGGAAGACTGTCCATAGTGTCTGACCTCTGGGACACAGTTTTTCCTGCATATACAGACTTCATTAGGAGACACGCTGGATCAATGTCAATTGGAGAACATTGACTTCACTTCTTCTGACAGCTGAAAAATAGTAACGACAGAAAAAAAAAACTTTTAGAAAAACTTATATACTGTTGGAAATTCCATCTTTCACCGACTGTTTCAGACATGGTTAAGAATCAGCTGCTTTGGGACTTGTTTCTCCGAATCTTATTGAAATGATGGCTAGGGTTGAAATAGGCAAGAAGATTGCCTGGTGCCTTCCATCACCTGGGTACGGTACAACCAGCTTTTAATCTCTTGTGATTTGCTCCTCAGATACTAAATCTTGTTGTTCCTTTTGCACAAAAGAATGATGTGTGCTCAGGCAGTGGGGTTAGGCTACAGGCTAAAAGGGCACTGCTTAGCTTCCTGTGCCTGTCCATGTGACTCAGGTGTGGGTTCCTATTTGCCTGTATTTCCTTGACCTTTCATGCCCTTGCAAAGAGTCTCCTGGGTCCTGTAGTCCAATCACCTGTAATAGGCAGAAGTGTCCAAGAACTGATTTTGTAAGTTGACTGAAGCTCCCTTGTGAGAGATTTCCTTGACTGAGAGCCACATGCAGAATTTCCTTTTCAAATCCAAATGGCATTTCCTGATGGTATCTTTATGGGTGTTTGTCCTTGTGGCAGCATTGCCTCTGAGCGTAACTGGCTTTCTGTCCCTAGAGCAGCTTTGATTGTACGTAACAATCCTACATCCTCTGTCTTCGTTTGGCTATGTCACATTGAATTCTCCTAGTGCGCTTTTGAATGACTGCCACTTCATTTCAGGAGCATCTTCATAGGCTGCCTTTGTAGCTTTTTGTTGGAATATCAGTTCCTTTCTTTCTTTCTTTTCTTTCTCTCTCTCTCTCTTTTTTTTTTTTTTCAAATGAGAATTCAGAATTACCCGCAGTATTTCATGTGATATGCCTCAAGTGCCAGGAGGAATACTTCCCTATCTGCTGGGAATGGGAAACTGTTCCTTTCTTCACGTTTCTAGCTGTGGATCACTACTGTGTAGTTAGCTGGTGCACTCAGTTGTGTATGTGGATAAGAATTTGCAGCAACATCCACATTTCCTGAAGCCTGGTTTAGAGGAGAAATCCTTGTGGTTAATCCTGCGTGCCAGAATGGAGTTGCTGTTCTGTCCTGCCGGGTGCTGCCTGCAGGTACCACAGCCCTGTTGTTTGCGGCCACATCTGGAGTAGCATGGGCAGTTGTGGGCTGCCCAGTACAAGAGAGACAGGGAAGTACTGGAGCTAGTGCAGCAGAGGTCCTTCTGAGATGCTGAAGGGACTGGAGCATGTCTGATGTGAGGCAAGGCTGAGCAAGCTGGGACTCTTCATCCTGGAGAAGAGAAGAGAAGGCTGGTGGGGGATCTTATCAATGTGTGCAAGTAGCTGAAGGGAGGTGGTAGAGAGGATGGGGCCAGGCTCTCTTTAGTGGTGCCCAGGGGTATGATAAGAGGCAACGGGCACAAACAGCAGCACAGAAGTTTCATCTGAACATGAGGAGAAACTTCTTTCCGATGTGGGTTAGTGAGCACTGGAATAGGTTTCCCGGAGATGTTGTGGAGTCCCCTTGGAGATATTCAAAGCCATGCGGACAGGTTCCTGGGCAACACGTGCTCTAGGTGACGCTGCTTGAGCAGGGAGGTGGGACTAGATGATCTCCAGAGGTCCCTTCCATGCTCAACCATTACGTGATTTGGTGAGCTTTAGGATAAAGAGCAAAGATAGATTCGTACACGTCAGTGTTCTCTCTGGATGTCTTGCGTCCTTTTTTTGGACGTGTCCTGGGCCATGGATCAACATGTTATCAGAGAGAGACAAGGTAGTCCGTGAACTAAGTTTCAAAGTACAGGCCTTCTGCTTGTGTACATTATATCCATGCATCCAGGCCAAAACCAGAATGTATCATCTCTTTTGAAAACAAGGACAACTATGTAGCGGCATTCCAGTGATCCTTACTTGCTTTCTGCCTAATACGACAACTGTATGCTAATCTTCTGTGCATATGGAGAGCCTTCATGAAGTTACTGTGTATGCACCAAGCGTGTGTGTGTCAGATTCTCGGCGTTTTTATGACTGCTCCTTCCTGTTTCTTATCATGAGCTGCATAGGAACTCTCCAGGAGGAAAGAACAAGACAGAAACTTAAAGAACTGATGAAGAAAATGAAGAAATCACTCACGCTCAAGATGGCACTGCAGGGTAGTTCTGTCTTTCACGTTTTTTCTGTGTTCTGGCCAAAAGCCTCCTCTGGAACGATGGAAAGGAGCTGTCTGTAAGAAAGTTGTAAACGGAGCTTCCAGGGAGTCTCCAACAGCCTTCTTCCACCATCCTTGGATGTATGGAACATAAATGATAGTTGGTGCTGTCCTCTGGGCTTTCCATGTGCCAGGAAGAGCCGGGTCCCATCTGTGCCCATCCAGCTGGCTTCAGCAGGTATGTGGCCACTGTTCCCATAGCTCTGCCACTCCATATGTCCAGAGCCTGGAACTGAAAATGTACAGGACTGCAGTCCATTTTTCTGCACTGGAGAGAAGTGTGGACACCTGGGCAGTTATAGCACAGGGCTGGTCACTTGGGGACCTGGTTTAGTTCAACAGAGTGAAAATCTGAGTGTAGCAATAGGACCGACAGGCACTGGCGCCTTCCGCACTGGTCCAGGAGCTGAGACTTCTCCCCAGGGCTAAGGAGCTAGACAGAACATTTTAGATGTACAGAGAAATAAAGGAGGTCTCATTCAGGTCAGATGTCGCAGGATCAGCTTCTGGGGCCATTTCTATGGTTGCCGTGTAGTGACTCCGGTCCCTTGTGCTCAGGGGAGTCACAGAGCCCCGTGTGCAGCTTTTCAGCCTGGGGCTGAGTCCCATAGGGCTGAAACCTTGGGCTGAGCAGGTATAAATTTCCAGTGGAAAGGCATCTCAGTTTGGGTGCTCTGAGAGAGCAAAGAGACTCTCTGGCTAAGAAAGGGAGAGCCAAACATTAGCGGCATCTTGTAGTCTTCAGCCAGCCAGGACTTTTAAGGTCCCAGATTGAAGTCTTGGTTGGAGTGCCCAGAAAAGGGAAAAATAGAGTGCATGTAGGCTGAGGAGCGATCGGAAGAAATATCCCTGAAAAGCACAGAAGCCATCAAGCAGATTATAGTCACTCGCAGGTCATCCGGCCTTACTCTTTCCTCTTTCAAACCAAACTCAAGCTTCACCCCAGAGCCACTGAAGCCAATGGAAAGAGTCATTTTCGTAGGGTGTTTTTTTTCCCCTCCTTTGGTGTGCTTGAGCATTTGTTCTAATGCTTTAATGAACAAGTTAGATTTGCAAATACATGTTCTGTCACTAAAAAATCATAATCCTGGCCACGCTATCTGAGATAGAATAAAAAAGAAGTTTTGTGGAGCTCTCGCCCTGGAGCAAGCCCAGGTACATCTGGCTCTAGCCACTTGGCAACAGGCAGAAATGCCTTTCTTGTCTGGCTGTTTCAAACTGTTAGCAGAAGCTGGGCACTCCACTGTTAAGAACATTTCTTCCTCATTTTTTGGAGGATCGGAAGTCTCAGCATATGAACTACTGGTATATTTGGGGTAATTGGGCATTTGAGTGTCCTGTGGGATTTGGAAACTCGAATAAGGTAAGAGGGCACAGGAGAGACCACCTCTGGACATGGAGTCCAGTTTAGAGTCCCAAGCTTCAGACTGATGGGGCACACCGGTGTGAGCCCAGGGGAAGCCCCTGAGCTGTTTGAGAGCTGGAGCACAGGATGTGTGAGGTGAGGCCAATGACACAAGTAGCAGCAGGGAAAATTCCCTACAGAGAGTGCCAAAAGCCTTTGAAGCTTATGGGTGGTCTGATAGAGACAGTCAGAGCTCGACCCTGCCAGGCCCTGGGAAACTCCCTCTGATGGCCTCCGCTTGCAGCAGGAGGCTGGAGCAGAGACCTCCAGAAGCCCCTTCCCACCCCAGCTGCTCTGTGGCTGGTTGAGTGGCTTTCTTGCCAGGCCCCACTGGCTTCGTTGGCACTGCCTGCACTAGCCTGTCTCTGGAGATCTGCCTGACACCAAGTAGCATGAGGAGAAAAAGCTTCCAAGGGTTTTATCTGAAGCAGAAAATGGCTGTTGCTGACCAGAGTTTGTGTGGGCATGTGGGTACTGTGGGACACGACGCATTTCTTTTGCACCCAGGACACAGCCTCCATCACTCTGCCTCTTTGCTCTGCACTAGCCCCAGTCTCAGGCGACCTGTGTGGCACTTGCATCCACGCTGTTCCTCTCGCTGCCCTGTGACACAACAGCAGCAGAAAGCTCTGTGCAGAGCCCAAAGCTCAGAGTCCTGAGCACCGAGGGCCATTGCCTGGGGGCTGAGGTGTCCCTGAGGGAGGTGATGCCAGTGGGGGAAGGAGAGTAGTGGGCAAGAAGCTGCACAGGGCAAGCAGCTGCCTGTGCCCTGCCACCAAGGGCTTTCCCAAGGGGTTGTGGCCTCGGCAGAGCCAACTCCAGAGCGCTTACTGCTGCGCGTTTCAGTGCTGCTTGCTGTGCCGGGACAAGGCCGTCAGTCCCAGAAGAGCTCTCAATTTGCATACATTCCTGGTTCCGCCTCTGGTGTGTGCCTGAAGGAAGAGGATGACTTCTCATCTTTGGGCTCAGAGGCAACCTGCCTGGGGAGAGCAAGAATGTACAGCTGTGTGCCATCAGCTGGTGATGCTCAGGATCTTGGTGCCCCGGGATGTATGAGGGGAAAGGGTTTGGGGTGGGGGGATGCTGCCAATGGCTGCAAGCCCCAAGGGATGGGACCTGCAGCTGGCACAGCAATGGGACAAGGCTTGCTGTGGGGCTGTAGCAGCAGGGCTGGGCTTGGGGCCACAAGAGGCAGGGAGGAATGGAGGCAGCCAGGTACATGGCAGAAAGGGTACATGGCTCGCCCACTGGGTGTGGGAGGGGGCTGGTGCTGGGGCCACCCCATCCCTCCTTGCTTAGCCTCCATGCCCCAGGGCTGAAGGCGGCACAGCAGGCGGAGGAGACGTCAGCCCTGTGCCTTTGGCACTTGGAAAAAGAGAGGACCAGGCATCTCCCCCACGGGAGATATGGGAGAGGGTAAATGGCTGGGGGTCACCGTTTGGCACCATGGGCAGGAGGGTCCCACGCAATGGGGCAGCTCTCCGCACTCACGCTGCACACCGCAGGCACAACTCGCACAGCAGCTCCCTTTGATGGTGGGTGCTGGTGATGTGCTCCTTGCTGACCTGATCATGACGGCCTCCAGCCAAGGGACAAGCTGATGGTTTTACTTCCATGAGCAATGGTGCTTCCAGGCAGGCTGTAGCTCTTATCCCAAGAGCCTCCGGTCAAGGGAGAGGCCTCTGGCAGAGCTTCTGCAGGAACTGTTGGAGAGGGAGTCACATTTCCCCCTGTTTCCTGAGGACCTCTGGCTGCAGGGGAGGCCTCTGGCTTTGTTCCTGTGCTTGCTGATGAGGCAAGGGACATGCTGTCCCCTGCATCCTGAAAGCCATTGGCCAAAGGAGATGCCACTGGCTCGGCTCCTCCGGGCATTGCTGGGTCGAGAGGCGTGCTCTCCGTGTCGCTGGCTGCCTCCCTGGCAACATCTCTGGCCTTGATGTCAGGCAAACGGGGCGCCTTCTGGTAGCACATCTCTGTCTCCTTCATCTCTGTCTGTGGAGAGTCTCCTGAGGCTACATATGACCCAGGTCATGCACAAGGAGGGTTTTCCTCCAGCTCCTCCACCTGTAAAGGCCCTTCCTGATCAGTCCAGTCTGCTTGCTCATCCTGCAGCGCTCCCAGGCCTCTCTTCCCTCTTCTCACCTCCCGTCCCTGCTTGGGCAGCAAGGAGGATCCTAGAGCAGTGTGAGGTCAGCCGGAGGTGTGTTGGCATCCAGCCATGCCGTTGTCAGAGACAAGCAGGGGGTGGAGCTGCGGGGCTGGTCCCTGCTCTTTGCCCTGTTTCATTCCAGTGATATCTATTGAGAATAAAGCATACTGAAGGGCTAGCTTGCTGCTGTTGGGGCAGGGTTTGGGGGCAGCTTTGGCGGTGTTTAAGGCCCTGGGATAGGCTTCAGGGAGGCTGTGGAGTTGGTGAGGGTGCTGGAGCAAAGTCTGGAGGCATTTAGGGTCTAAAGGGCATGTTCAGGCCCTCAGCAGGCCCTGCTGAGAAGGAGGAGGAGGTCCATAACCCAGGGGTGCTGCATACATCTGGATGCTGATGCTGCACATGGTTCTGGGCATGCAAGGAAGAGCCCTGGGGGAGCGGAAGAGGAGGAGGCACAGAGCAACTTGTGGGGGACACCAGAAGAGGCATTGTGGAAGCATTGACCTCGTCAAGACCCTCATCCCAGAAGAGCTGTGGGGGACACCCACAGCCCAGAGGAGTGGTAAAATCAGGCTGATGTCGTGCTGCGGGAGACATCCAGAGCCGCGTGCAGCACATGGGTGTCTGGGGAGATGCTGGAGGTGACGTGGGACTCGTGCAGGATTGCAGAGCCTGTGGCTCAGGGGCAGCTGTACAGGGGGAGCAGGGCTTGTGGAGGCTCTGTGAGGGTTCGTACATCCGTCCTCAGGATACCAAAGAGCTACTCAGAAAGGCCAGAGCTGCACAGAAGTGTGCACGGAAGGGCCAGGGGTGTACAGAAAGGCACATGGAGGCTACTGGGGTTTTCCAAAAGCTACATGGAGAGGCACAGGACATGCAGAAAGGCGCACAGAGAGCCCTGGGGTGCACTCAAGGGCCCACAGAAAGCCCTGAGGTGCACTGAAAGGTACATGGATGAGTCCTAATGGGGCTGCAGGGCAGGTCACGTACACCTTCAGATGCCCCAGAGGTGGCTGTGAGTGCACCAGCTTGCTTCCTTTACCCTTGAATTCGCCACAGGGCCCGACAAGGCACACTCGCTCCCATGCCCTCCATCACCTCCTGCTCTCCAGCTGCATCCACCTCCTCTCCATGGCATCCGCACTCCTCCTCCCACACTCACCTGCAGCCCTCACCAGTCCCACCTGCCCCAGCTTTCCAAATGTACACAAGAAAAAGCCTTGTTTTAATATGGGCATGAGCAAATGCAGAAACAGGGCTTCCCAGGCAAGCTGTGGCGTCTTCTTGCTTGTGGAAGTCCGATGAGACGTGGCCTGGAGCTACCTGCTTTGCTGAATGTGCTCTGCACTGGAGGCGGACCGGCGATTCGGGTATGCTGAATTATGGGAAGCTCATCCCACACTGGTTCTTCAGCCTTGGTGCCACCACTGCCAGGCTCTCCGCAGGCGAGCGAGCAGGGCTCGGATGGTGAAGCCTGACGGGGATGCTTTCCTGGGCTCTTGGAGGGCAAAGGTTGTGTATGTTGCCAGGAAGCAGACTGTGGGGCTGCTGTCATTCTCCAAGCGCTGAAATACTGTGATGGGAGGAAAGAGTGGTGATCATGGCCTGTATCAGCAGAGCCCCCAGGCCCTTCCTCGAGGGAGGGCCAAGGGGGAGCCAGGCACCAGGAAACCTGCCTGTGCTCAGTGATACTCCAAATGTTCCCCAAATTCCCTTCAGGAAGGTAGGCAAGAGCCCTCCAGCCTTGTGCAGGGCACGGGTGCTCTCTGCCTGGCCAAAAGCATTGGCCCTCAAATGCCCCAGAAATTCCCTGCATCTCCAGGCCCAGGCTCCTCTCACCAACCCCTGCCAGCCCTGCGTGCCCTACGTACAGCTGCACATCTCCTCCAGGTTCTCCCCGTGCCAGTCCAGGAGCCGCCCAGCAAGCCCTAAGCACACACAGCCCATCACAAGGTGAGAGCCAGGCCAGGAGGGAGGGATCTGGGGCTGCGTAGGGGGACATGGATTTTGGGGAAGAGATCTAGTGCTGGGGAGAGGGACCTAGGGGCTGGGGAGAGGGACTTGGGGTCTGGGCAGATGGGCCCAGGCATTATGGAGAAAGACCAAAGGACTGTTCAGAGGGTCTCAGGTGCTGGGGAGAGGGATCCAGGCATTAAGGAGGGGGTTGTGGGGGCTGGGGAGGGGGATCCAGGGGCTTGGGAGAAGGACCTGGTGGTGGGGAGAGGGTCGCAGACGCTGAGGAGAGGGACATGGGCTCTTGGGAGAGGGCCAGGAGGGCTGGGGAGAAGCACCCAGGTGTTATGGAGAAGGACCTAGGGACTGGGAAGTGGGTCCCACGTGCTGGGGAGAGGGACCTCGGCATTCAAGGGTGAGGTGTGGGGAGAGGAACCGAGTGCTGGGGAGAGGGTCACGGTCATTGAGGAGGGGAACACAGGCTCTTGGAAGAGGGCTGAGGAGAAGGATCTTGGGGCTGGGGAGAGGGTCGCAGGTGCCCGAGGGGTTCTCACCGAGGAAGTATGCCGCCTGCTCCCGCAGGGGCGTCCGGGGATCCTCCAGGTACCGGCAGCTGCAGCTCACATACTCGCTGGCTACTGGCCCGGCATTCCGCACCTGCAGGGACCCCCAGTAAAGGTGCTGGCACCGCTGAGCCTGCTCCCCTCTGTGGGACACCTATCCCCTCTCTAGGACAGGCGTTGCCAACACTGGGTCCACCCCCCCCTCCCAGGACAGGTGAGGGCACAACCAAGACAGGGGCTGGCACGGCCAGTATAGGTGTTGGCACTGATGGAAAAGATGTTGGCAGAGAAGGGCCAGTGGCTGGCACCACCAGGACAGCGGCTAGGACTGCCAGGAGAGATGCTGGCACCTTTGGGGCAGTGGTGGGCACCTCTGGGAAAAGAGCTAGCCCTGCTTCAGTAGGGGCCAACACCTCCAGGGAAGATGCTGGCACAGCTGGGACAGGGATTGGCACTGGCTTTGCAAGCAGTCAGATTGCAAATTGTCCCAGGAGAAGCAACCTCCAGGACAAGGGCTGGCACCTGCAGGACAGCTGCTGGCACTGCTTGGACAGGGGCTGGCTCCCAGGAGAGGTGCTGGCAACAGCGGGACAGGGGCCAGCACCTCCAGGACAGGCCTGGTGCTGCTGGGGCTTCCTTACCAGGTACTCGCCAATACCCCAGATCTGTGCTCTCTCGGCCAGCTTCCGGAGCTGCTTCCAGCGTAGGAGCTTTGCAGCATCCACGAGGGCTGCCTGGGCCGCCTTGGGAGGAGTGGGGAGATGGGTGATGGCACCACGGCCAGGCCAGGGACACCCCACAGCCGCCACCCAGAGTATCCCCCGGGTGGCCATACGGCCTGCCACAGTGCCCTGTACCTGTGCCACCCCGGGGTGTGGGTCACTCAGATGCAGGAAGAGGGGCAGCAGTCCCTGGCGTGCCACCTGCTTCATCTGCTGCCTCTCGCTGCCTGCTGCCCGGCTCAGCAGCTCCCCAAAGAGCTGCATGGCCAGCTCCCGCACCGCTCTGACCTCCTGTTGGGGCAAACACGGCAACGTCAGCAGTGGCGATGGGGAGTAACCGGAAAGGGCTCCCTAACAGCTCCCTGCCACCATCCTCACACTGGAGAAGAGGGACAGAAGGTCATGGGCCAGCTGCACAGCTAACCGGCTGCTTTGCGATGGGGTGATGTGGTGCAGCACGTTACTCAGCACCACCAGCGCTTTGGCATCTGTCTCCCGTCAGCGTCCTGCAGCTGCTTCACCACGTCCGGGATCAGCTTCTGCATCTTCCTTGCCTGCAGCGAGACATGCAGCATTTTCCTCAGACCACTGATGGTGGAAATGCTCTGTACAGAGGCACGGGCGGCAAGCGCTCACTCACTGTGGCGGGTCTCTCAGAGAGGAAGAGGAGGCCGCGGAGCACCAGCCAGCGCATGACTCGGCGCTTGTTGCCCAGCTGCTCCTAGCAGAGGTTCAGTGTCACCTCGTCATCTGCCGCGCACAGATCAGGGCACTGCAGCAGCTGCAACGGCACAGGGCCAGGGTGGCACAGGGACCAGTGGCCAAAGCTAGGACCAGAACCCTGGCACGTAGCACAGCATTCCCACTGTCACCTCCCACTTGGCCCCAGCCCTAGCCCCAGCCCCAGCCCCAGGGGCAGCCCCAGCTCCAGCTGGATCCCCTCATCATTGCCCCCTTGTGCACAACCCCTCTACCCCATCCCTGTGCCCTCAGCGCCATCCCCATGTCCCCATCCCCTCAGCCTGGCTCCATCTGCAGCCCTCTGGCCTTTCTTCAGAGCACATGGAGCGCTGAGCGCCAGCACAGAGGGTGCGTGAGACACAGGGGACAGCTGGGGACTAACAGAGGCACCAGCAGGGTCCTCGTTCTGCTGTCACCAGCCACCCCTTCCCACTCATGCCAGCACCTCACAGCCTACCTCGATGAAGAAGGCCATAGAAGGGATCTCCTGGCACCTGTCCTTGCCCCTCAGGGCCACGCTCAGGTTCAGGAAGACCTCAGTATGCTCCTCCAGGGGGTTGCCCTGCATCTGCCTGGCAATGGGCAGGAGAGTCACCGTGGTGGCCAAGACCGATGGGCAAAGTGCACTGGGACCCCGTGGTGGGACGGGAAGTAAGGACCGGAAGGGGCTTACCTGGCCAGCAAGGTAACCCCCGTGAGGTGAGTCTCAGGCTGGCTGATCATGTCCCAGCCACCCCGCTGCTGCATGGCAGTGACCTGCTCCCTATAGCCACTGCAGCACAACAACGCCTGCATGGCTTGCACCACCACCCTGCGCAGGGAGAAGAGCACTGATCTGTCATCCCCTTCTCCAGCATGGGCACTGGGGGACAGACCAGGTGGACAGGGTACCTGACAGGCCTGTGAGGCATGAGTTTGCCCTCACGGCTGAAGGCAGGGATGTCCTCTTGCGCACAGACGATGGTAAAGGACAGCTGGAAGAAGAGCGCCAGGTAGAGGTGGGGGAAGAGTGCCTTCACCTGCTGCTTGCACGTGTGCTGCAGGAGGATGATGTTCAGTGCCCGGGTTGCCTGCAAAGACACCAATGGCAGCCCTCACTAGTGCCACAGCTGCATGCACGGGGAGGCTTCCCTCAGCCAGCAAGCCTGTGGGGCAACTCACGGTCAGAGGGAGGATGCAGCTGAGGTCCTTGATGGTGGTGCCCGGTTTGCAGAAGGGCCGCTCCTGCAGCACACAGAGCAGCTCCTGCAGCACCTTCTCCGCTGTCAAAGACTGGGAGACCATCACCTCCCACATGGCCACGGCAACACTGTGAGTCCAAGCCAGAAAGGGTCAGGTCAGCATTGTGGCATCCTGCTGACCCTTGCCAGCGCTGGCCCACCCGGCGGATCTGTGAGGCCTGGAGGGAGCAGAGCTGCAGCCCTGCGGCTGCTGCACTCAGGCGGGCACCAGGGGAAGTGTACCTGTCACAGGTCGGGGAGCAGCTCAGCAGGCCAGTGACCACCTCGCTGGGGTAGTGGCATGTCAGGTGGAGAAGGAAGGTCTTGAGCATGTCCCGGGCTGTGGCCTCACTGATGCCTGGCAGGTGCTCATAGATATGTGCCACAGTCAGCTGCAACTGGAAGAAACACGGGTTCAGCTGCAACTGGAAGAAACACGGGTTGGCACCAGCCTGCTGCCACAGGAAACCCCTTTGCCTGACAAATTGTGCTCTAGAGCCCCGTGCTTGGGGGTCATCACCAGTGGGCTGGAGGCTTACGTGTTCTGGCTTGGCAGCGCAGTATCCCATCATATCCTCGAGCACGTGTGTTGCCGCTGAGGTGTTGTAGGCACTGCTGTCCTTCATGCCCTCGATGGCCATAAGGACCACATCTGCCTGCTCAGCCTCCTCACAGGCCTCCATGGGGCAGCTTGGGGGTCCATCCTCCTCCTTGACCCCAGTTCTCATGGAGATGCCAGGGCGTCTCTCCATATCGTCAACCCAAGCCTCTTTTGGGCGTCTGGGGGGTCTGGCCTCCTCCTTGACCCAGGCCTCCATGGGGTGGCTGGGGGGATGGTCCTCATCCTTACCCCACACTGCCGCAGGGCGGCTGGGGTGTCTCCCTGCCATGTTGGCTCTGGTGCTCAGGCAGGACACGAAGGAGCAGTGGTGAAAGGGGGGCCTTCACAGGACCGTGGGCTGGCTGAGGGAACTCCCTGGGAGATCCTAGCCGTCCCCCTCCCCTCACACTGAGGCGATGCTGTGGGGCATTACGTGACACCACGAGGGACCATTGGAGTCACAGTGGGGGGGACAGTGGAGGTCACAAAGGGCCCTGACATCACCCTGCTGCAGCTCACTGCAGTGAGGCCTCCGTGGGGCTGGCTAGGAGGTGTGGGGGGCTGCTCATTAGCTAATTACACAAGGGCGACCTGTGAAGGGCCACCTCTGAGCCAGGGATTCCCCGTGTAGGTCTGAAATAGGGAAAGTGGTGGGGAATCTCCATGCCCAGGGTCAGCCAGGGGCTGGTGATCCTGAGGCAGCTGAGGTCTCTCACCTGTCCTCCTTAGAGAATTGGCTGCAGACATAGGAGGGTTTTTCTTAATTGCAAACAAAAATAAAATAAGATACAGTTTAATACAAAGGCAAATGCACTCCTCTACTGTATGTTAAGGCCAAGCTGCCTCCAGTGAGGGCCACTTTCCACAAGAAATTACCTTCCCTGGACTGTTTTTGACTGGTAGGTAGAAATGGATAGGCAGAAGCACTGCTACAGAGTAGACTAAGGAGACAATCAGACTCCTCAAAAGACAAGGCAAGTTTGAGGCTCCCTGAGGCTCAGAGCAGCAACTGGAGAGCTGAGCGGTATCTGATGGATAATGGGCAAGGGGAGGAGGAAAACGGGAAAGTTACAGAAAGTTTTCCAGATAGTCCAGATAGTCTGATATAAAGGGAACTTTACACATGACCACTTTGATGAGGATAGCTGCAAATATGTGAAAGATCAGTGAGATTACATGGACAGCATAATAGCCCGAGCAGTGGTAATGCAAGGCAAGGGGCAGAGCAGTACTTCTTCTCCTGAGATTAATATCTTTCCTGAAAATTTCCAGTGTGCTTTCATGGGAAAATGTTGACATTTTATTAAAACTATTCAGCCATTTCAGCTGAGGAGAAGGTGCTCCTATCTTTTCTTTAAATGTTGAAAACAATTCTTCACCTTTCCAGGCACAGCTCAGGTGTCTAAGCACAGGCACCCAGGGGCACTTGGAGAGGCCCCCAGTGTGTCGGAGGTAGCTGCTTGGGCCTGGCAGCTCTCATGATGGACCTGTGGGAGCCCCTCGGAGCTGCAGATGGAGGCTGGGCAGAGGAGAACAGGGCACCTACAATGGCACCAGCTGTCTGTATTCCTGTGACTGCAGTCCACCCCAATTCTGGAAATCACTTTCCTTTAAAGAAAAAAAAATCGCCCTCAAAAGATCCAGTAGTCCTTCTTTTACACTCATGCCTGCACCATTAAAAAGATATTTGTGTGTCTTGCGCAGAGCTCAGTGGCCCCCCGAACACTCCCTGCCCAGGGCTGTCCATGCCACTCCTCACTCTCTGTACGGAGTAAGTCGTGCACACCGCGGAAAGGAATGACCACAGAACCCAACATCCCAGCCCTGTGCCTGACGGCAGCCTATCAGGTGCTAAGGCAGACGTGACCTCACAACCACTCATCCCAGATGGGAGGGAAGTGCTGGCCTATCAGCTTCACCCACAGAAGTGACGTCACAGTCACTTTCCCACCTATGTGCCTGCTCATGGTCCGGCACCTGCAGACACAGAAGTGACCTCACCGGCACCTTCATGGCTGTGTGCCTCTTACTGCCCTATGGGCTTCTGAGAAACAATAAGTCTCATAAAAATGTCTCCAGCCACCAGTCTCCTGGTGACCAGGAGCTGCATCAGCTGACCAGATGCAAGTGACCTCCTAATCGCCTACCAAGCCAATGGGCCTGCTGATGATCTTTCCCCTTCCCTTATGGAAATGACCTTAGCATGGTCTTGGCTTCCATCCAGTCAGGTGCTCAGGCAGAAATTACACCATAACCATCCCCTGAGTCATGTGCTTGCAGCTGACCTCTCAGAGGCTGAGGTGGAAGTGATCTCTCAGTCACCATCCGAGCCATGCAACTGTTCACCTACCAAAACCACATGTGGTTGCTTCTGGCCTTGCAGTTTCTATGACAGACAGGGTTTATGTTCTTGCTTGGGAAGTTGTGTCTGCCTCAGCCTCGGACAGGCTAGCAGCAAGGTCATGGCTGAGGCATGTGTGTGTGAGGTCACTCCTGCCTTAGTAGCTGACAGACCAGCAGTAGCCACATGGCTTGGCTGTTGATGGGAAGGTTACTTGTATCTGATGAGCTGAAAGTGGGAGTTTAGTAAGCATTCTGGCTGGGGACCCTGGCAAGAATTGCAGAAACTGCAGGCCTCCAAAAACCTAGTGACACATTGCAAAATATGCTCAGCAGAGATGGACATCTGAACTGCCAGGTCAGAAATGACTCCCTTCATAAGGGACGTCATAAGGTAAGGGACGAGTATCTGAAAAGATGAGAACCATAATACTGAAGAGGCTCACAGAGTTATTTGCATAAAACAACTTCAGCTTTGCAAGCCGAACTATGCTCCTAAGGCATTAAACAGGATAGGTTTGAAAAAGGATGTGCACTAAAAGCTGGGCGGGAAGCCCCAGGACCCACACAGAATGGTCACCAATGGGAGGCTGCGGGAGGCACAGGTCAGACACGTGGGTCGGACACCCAGGTAGGACTCGATTCATTGTTCATATAGTGTTCCTATATTGTTCAAAGAACTAGGGAGCTATTTCTCCCAAGGTGCAGGACTCTGCACTTGCCCTTATTGAAACTCAGGAGGTTTCTCTGCGCTCAACTCTCCAGCCTGGCCAGGTCTCTCTGAATGGCAGCACAGCCCTCAGCTGTATCCACCACTCCTCCCAGCTTGGTATCATCGGTAAACTTGCTGAGAAGGCACTCTTGTCCCTTCATCCAGGTCATTGATGAGCAAGTTGAAAAGAATAGGACCCGGTCCTGAGCCCTGGGGAACGGCGCTAGCCACAGGGCTCCAGCTAGACTCTGTGCCACTGATGACAACCCTCTGAGCTCTACCTTTCAGCCAGTTCTCAATCCACCTTGGATTATTCATATGGAATAGAATTCCTTGGCCACCTTTGGTGTTAGTGCGATAGATTCTCTGTGTATCTGGGTGGAAGAGGCAAGGAAGGCGGTGAGCAGAGCAGTGCTTGGGGAGTCTTGTGATCTCTGCTGTGCTGCACAATCCACATCCCACAAATGTTGTTACAGCCAGCCCTCTCAGCAAATGCTATTGTGCCACCTCCTTTTCCTAGAAGGCTGTGGTGCCCTCTAGGACAAGTGAAAGACCCTTAAAACAAATGCCAGCATCTGCTGAGCGACTTTGTGTGAATGCCCCAAAGCCCTGGTAGCTTGAACTGAGGAAGTCTCAGAGCTCTTTGTGCTCCTGGCTCTGCAAGGGCTGAAGATATGGCCAGGGCCAGGTTTCCCATAGAACCCAGCCTCCAGTGCTGTGTGAACCCAGCTGTGGAGCTCAGACTTGTGCTACAGAGCCTGTGCAGCCAGGAGAGCTGGCATTTCAGCAGGCCTCCAGGCTGGGGCTGCCTGCTTGCTTGGGCCTCATTTCAAAGCCTCTGCACCCTTTTTCCTTGCACAGGGGCCCCCAGTCCTAGAAAATAAGGAAAGGAACCAAGGTTACTTTGGGCTCAGGAGGCCTTCAGGGCTCCCTGATGTTTCTACGTTGTATCTCTAACTTGTATTAGTAAAAAAAAACCCCTGTTCCCCCCCGCCCTAGGTGGAGGTTCTTGAGGGGAGGGAGGTGGAAAGCAGCAACCTCCTCTGCCTAAAGACAGCCGGATGCTGCCCAGTGAAAACAGCTGCATCATGTAAGGAGCCAGCTTTGTGCCTGATCTTGTGCTGATCATTTGCACATGCCTTGTGAGCCCAGAGTTCCTTGGCCACCTTTGGTGTTAGCGCAGTAGATTCTCTGTGTATTTGGGTGGAGGAGGCAAGGGAAGGTAGTGAGCAATGTGTAAATGCTCCAGGGCAAAGGCTCACAGCTCAGTCTTGATGGTAATAAAGGAAAGGCACAACCAATTGTTCCCTTTTACAGATTGTGCCCAGGGTGACAGAGTGAAGATGTCCCATGTCCTGGAGAGAGCCTTGCCAGGAGATGAAAGCTGTTTGCAGGGGACTGTTATGTTTGGAGTGGTAACAGCGTAGTGAAGGGCCACGAGAGTGGCGCAGGTGAGCTTCTCCTCCGTGAAGGTTTGCACTTTTCCGGTCACTTGTGACTCAGTCCCAGAAAGACCAGCAGCAGGCACCTTGATGCCCTTTGCGCTTGCGAGGTGAGTTGTGCCTCTGAACCTGGTAGGCCAACAGTATGCCCCTAGCTTTCGTGCAGATGGTGAGGTCCCTTGTGTCTCAGAGCTTCATGAATGGGGAGCAGGCCCCTTGCTGCTGTTTGTACTTGTTTAGGGCAATTGTGCCTGAGTCATAGAATTATAGAATCATAGAATCAGTAAGGTTGGAAGGGACCTCTGGAGATCATCTAGTCCAACCTCCCTGCTCAGCAGGGTCACCTACAGCATGTTAGACAGGGTTGCATCCAGGCAGGCCTTGAATATCTCCAGAGAAGGAGACTCTACGACCTCTCCGGGCAACCTGTTCCAGTGCTCCGCCACTTTCACAGTGAAGAAATTCTCCCTCACGTTCTGGTGGAACTTCCTGTGCCTCAATTTCTGCCCATTGCCTCTTGTCCTGTCACACAAGACAACTGAAAAGAGTTTGTCCCTGTCGCCTTGACACCCTCCCTTCAGCTACTTATACACATTGATAAGATCCCCCCTCAGTCTTCTCTTCCCCAGGCTGAAGAGGCCCAGCTCTCGCAGACATTCCTCATAGGGCAGATGCTCCAGCCCTCTAATCATCTTCGTAGCCCTACGCTGGACTCTCTTCAGTAGCTCCATGTCTCTCTTGTGCTGGGGAGCCCAGAACTGGACACAGTACTCGAGATGAGGCCTCCCCAGGGCTGAGGAGAGGGACAGGATCACTTCACTCGACCTGCTGGCAACACTCTTCCTAATGCACCCCAGGAGACCACTGGCCTTCTTGCCCACAAGGGCACAAGGCTGGCTCATGGTCAACTTGTTGTCCACCAGCACTCCCACGTCCTTCTCTGCAGAGCTGCTCTGCAGAAGGTCAGCCCCTAGCTAGTACTGGTGCCTAGGGTTATTTCTCCCTAGGTGCAGCACTCTGCACTTGCCCTTGTTGAAGCTCAGGAAGTTCAGGTGCTCAGGCAGAAATTACACCATAACCATCCCCTGAGCCACGTGCTTGCAGCTGGCCTCTAAGCGGCTGAGCTGGAAGTGGAGTTTAGGGCAATTGTGCCTGAGTCCCTAACAGGCCAGGCAGATCTATGGCTCCATGGATGCCTGTGACGTCACTTCAGCCTCAGGAGCTGGCAGTCCCGCTTGATGCATATTGCTGATGTTTGTATTGGAAATGAAATTTGGCCTCGGTGTCTGCTAGGCCACTAGTGGACACAGTGCTCCTTTTTGTACTTGTGAGGTGACTTTTGCTTCAGTACCTGATTAGACAGCATCAAGCACATGGTTCCTTTTGCCCTTGTGCTTAGGGCCTGGTAGTCCAGCAACACGGAAGCACATTCCTTCGATGCAGATTCTGTTGTCCTTTGTATCTGTACTAGGTGATAGTTGGTGGGAATGGTCCGTGTTGTAACTTTTGTATCTATACTACCTGATACTTGGTGAGAATGGTCTAGTATTGTAACTTTTTAGTGCCTAGAACAGTACCACTGTGTTAAGCAGAGTACAAATAAGTAACTAACAAGGTCTTGGAAATCTGTGAGAAAGAACAGCATTTGGTTACACATAGATTCTGTGGCAGGAAGCCACAGAATAACCATGAGAAGCAGTCAAAATGAAAGTCTCCAGTTGACGAGTAATGAAATAGTGACCCCCAAAGTCAAAGTGGCCCCCGAAATAAGTCTGCACGTGTGCGCAGTATCATAGGCTGATTACACAAGCAGGGCAGAGTTGGGCTGGACTCCCTGCACTTGTTGGCCCCATGTGCCGGGACTCCCACCTACCACCAATAATCATAAGTACCGGAATATTTCCAGAGGAGAGAGAGGCTGCTACACAGCAGAGGGCCACGTTGCCTCCTCGGGGATGCCTGAAAAGATTGTGCCTGCCGACTCTCCCTCTCATCATGTAGATGATCGGGACAAGCATTGGAGTGGTCCTTCTCGAGACTACCATCGAGTCCGTCTGTTTGTAAGTATCTACTAATAAACTGCTTGCTGCTGAAGAGTGTTTGTGTGTGAGAGAGAGTTTGTGCTGGCTTGCCAAACAGGACATTTGGTCCCCGGGAATCTAACTAGAGCATCATTGTTGCTGAAGAATCTGACAGGCCATCAGCAGACCCATTTCTGCTGTTTCTGGTTCTGAGTTCTGGTTCTGCATGAGTACCTGGTAGAGGCGCAGTGCAGACATTAGTGCTGTTTGTGCTTCTGAGATTTTTGTGCCTCTGTCCATGAGAGGCCAGCAGCACGAGCATGGCTTCAATGCAGAGTGTGAGGACACTTTTGTTTAAGTATGTGAGAGGCCAGGGGTAGGCACGTAGCTGCTGCTTTTGCTTGTGAGGTCGCTATTGCCATGCTGTCCGATATGCCAGCAGGTAGCTTTGATGAAGACTGTGAAGTCAACCAGAGGGTTGCTAGTAGCAACTAGATTATCTCGGTTGTTTTCAGTGTTTGTGGATGTGGAAGGGAAAGAAAGAGGGGTTTTAATTCCAGATCTGTTCTTTTCATGCCATGTGCATTAAGAAGAAGAAATCGCTAGTCAGGATATCAGGATGGAGGCATCTGTGGTGCCGCTGACAGGAGGTTGAAGGACTACAGCAGAGGGGCCTGGGTGCAGCTACCGCCTCATCTACCTTGTGCAGCTGAATTTGCCCATGTGCTTGTTGCTTGGGCTGCCCTTGTGGGAGCATTTCACTCTCTCTCCTGAGTCAGAGAGCCTGGGAAAAGCAGCTGCTCAGCTGAGGTCTGAGCACCAAGTGCTGGGGGTGCTCGCTTGGTCTGGTGCAAGTACTGTAGGTATTGGGGGACTGTTTAGTTTCTTTGGGGAAAACATTTCCTGATGTGAAGAAGACTAGTGCTAGACCAGGAGTGGGCAGAATGGGTGTCCATGAGTCTGTTCTGCACTTTCCTTATTCCTGGCATTTCTGTTGATGTGCATCCAGATACAAGACCCCTTGTACTTCCTTTTCCTCACAATAGCCACACTGTCAGCCGTCTTTTTCACACAGATGTGTTGCTTGCTCATGGCCAACTTGCCCACCCGGATCCCTGGGTCCTTCTCTGGAAAGCTGCTCCTCAGCTGGTCAGTCCCCAACATGTCCTGATGCCTGGGGATTTTTCTTCTCATGTGCAGGACTTGAGATTTCCCATTGCCAAACTTCATGAGGTTCCTCTCTGCCCCTTTCTCCAGCCTGTCAATGGCACTCTGCGTGGTGCCTGGTTGTGCAGTAAATGTGGACCAGGCAGCACTCGTGTGTGCCTGTTGTGGGTAATGGGCTGCAGAGGGCTGTGGGCAAGGAAGTGCCAAGGCCAGAGGGGTAAATGCAGATCTGTGGATTTATACAAGTGCTGTGCAGTGCTGGTGTGTCCACATGAGCAGAGCTGCTCAGCCAAGGGCTCCGCGGGCATGAACCCCTTTTTTGTAGTTGTAGGGACAGAAAGGATTGCTTGTTGGAGTGTATCACAAGGTAACTGCAGGCACCGCTTCTGTGCTCACAGCTCCTGCCCGACCTTTAAAAAGGTTACTTCATTTTGAAGTAGAATATCCCCTCCTTCCGGGGCTTTTTTTTTTTTTTTTTTTTTTTTTTTTTCCCCTTTTAATTTCCTTGGAGCTTAGGTACTAGATTTGTTCCTTGATGATTATCAATCATGGAGAAGTTTTCAATGCCCAGTTAGCTAGTAGAGGCAAGAGAGACAAAATTTGGAGTGGATTTTTTTTGTTGTTGTTTTTTAATGCAGCTATTAATCCTCTGGCATCCAAACAAGAAAGCAGGTGAAGATATTCTCTAATTACAATTTGGCTAACTGCATCTTTTAAGCAAAAAGGTGTTCCTTGGGAAGCACAGACCCATGTGAAACCTGTAACAGCTCCCCGTCCCTGCTCAGGGAACAGTCCAGGACAGCATCTCCCATGGCATGGGCTGAGACATGGGTTGAGTGGTGCCCCCCCACCACGGGGTGCAGATAGAGCAGAGCCAGGACCAAGGCTGGGCACCACTGAGGAGAGGTTCTGCCCATTTTTGAAGCTGGTCACCTCTGGGAGCCTCTGTCCTACACCTGAGGGGATGCACTGGGTCCCCCGGCCCAGATGCAATCCCATCTAACATGTTGTAGGTGACCTTGCTTGTGTAGGCTGGTTCAACTAGAGGATCTCCAGTGGTCCCTTCCAACCTCAACCATTCTGTGATTCTGTGATTCTTCCCTTGCCTTTGGTGTGCCAAAATCCTCTTGTCTTTTCCAGCACAGATGCTCCCCAGCCTGTCTGCTCCCAGCCTGAGGCTTTGAAGAGTGTTGGGCTGTGCCGGCTGGTTGCGCTGAACTCGAGAACTCATCATTTGTTGAGGAGAAGAATTTCTTGGAGCTTAGTGGTTCTACACCTACGACAGATGCAGGACAACACTGAACATGCCAGAGGTATAGGAAAACTAGAAAGGTTTGTAAAGCTCGAAATGTAATGGGGCTGATAATACAGAGTCATGGTGGGATAGCTCACATGACTGGAATGCGGTCGTGGATGGCTACGTGCGTTTCAGGAAAGACAGGCCAGGAAGGCGAGGTGGTGAGTTCCTCTTTATGTGAGAGAGCAATTGGAATGCCTCGAGTTCTGTCTAGGAGTGGAGGAGGAGGCAGTCGAGAGCTTATGGGTGAGGATCAAAGGGCAGGCTAACATGGGGGACCCCGTTGTGGGTGTCTAAGACAAGCCACCTGACCAAGAAGAGGAAGTCAATGAGGCCTTCCACAGACAGCTGGAAGTAGCCTCCCAATCACAGGTCCTGGTTCCCATGGGAGACTTCAACCACCCTGACATCTGCCAGAAGGACAGCACAGCAAGGCACAAACAGTCCAGGAGGCTCCTGCAGTACATCGATGATAACTTCTTGACACAGGTGGTGGAGGAGCCTACGAGAAAGGTTTTCCTGCTGGACCCTGTCTTAAGCAACAAAGAAGGACTGGTTGTAGATATGAAGGTTGGGGGCAGCCTTGGCTTCAGTGACCATGAGGTGGTGGAGTTGAGGATCCTGCAGAAAAGAACTAGGGCAACAAGCAGGACTGCAACCCTGGACTTCAGGAAAGTGGACTTCAGGCTCTTCAGAGACCTAATTGGTGGAGTCTCATGGGTTAAGGCCCTAGAAGGAAGCGGGGTCCAAGAGAGCTGGCTAGTATTCAAGCATCACTTCCTCCAAGCTCAAGTGGGGCATCCCAAGGAGAAAGAAGCCCAGCAGATGGGGCAGGACACCAGCATGGATGAGCAAAGAGCTCTTGGCCAAATTCAGACAGAAGAAGAAAGTACACAGAATGTGGAAGAGGAGAGAGGCTACTTGGGACGATTATAGGAATGCTGTCAGAGTATGTAGAGATGCGACGAGGAAGCCTAAGGCCCAGCTGGAATTAAGTCCAGCGAGGGATGTTAAGGATAACAAGAAGGGCTTCCTCCTATACCTCAGCAGCAAGAGGAAGGCTGGGGAAAATGTGGGCCTGCTGCTGAATGGGGAAAAGGCCCTGGTGACGAAGGTTGCAGAGAAGGCACTATTACTGAATGCCTTCTTTGCTTCAGTCTCCACTGCTAACAGCAGCCCTCAAGAATCCCAGAGGCTGTAGACGAGGGAGAAAGTCTGCAGAAAGGAAGACTTTCCCTTGCTTCAGGAGGATCGGATTAGAGATCTTCTGGGTAAGCTTAATGTTCACAAACCCGTGGGTCCTAATGGGATACACCGACGAGTACTGAGCTGCAGATGCTCTTGCCAGACCACTCTCCATCATCTTTGAAAGGTCCTGGAGAACAGGAGGGGTGCCTGAGGACTGGAAGAAAGCCAATGTCACTCCAGTCTTCAAAAGGGGCAAGAAAGAGGTCCCAGGTAACTACAGGCCAGTCAGCCTCACCTCCATCCCTCAAAAGGTGATAGAACAGCTCATTCTGGATGCCATCTCCAAGCATATGGAGGAAAACAGGGTGATCAGGAGTTGTCAGCATGGATTCACTAAGGAGAAAACATGGTTAAGGGGAAATCTGATAGCCTTCTATGATGGCATGATTGGCTGGGTAGATGAGAGAAGAGCAGTAGACATGGTATACTTTGACTTCAGCAAGGCTTTCAACACTGTCTCCCGTAACATCCTCCCAGGCAAGCTCAGGAAGTGTGTGTTGGATGAGTGGACTGTGAGGTGGATTGAGGATTGAGAACTGGCTGAACGGCAGAGCTCAGACGGTTGTTGTCCATTGTGCGGAGTCTAGTTGGAGGCCTGTGGCTAGTGGAGTTACCCAGGGCTCAGGACTTGGTCCCATCCTGTTCAGGTTATTCATCAATGACCTGGTTGAAGGGACAGAGTGCCTCCTCAGCAGGTTTGCTGATGATACCAAGCTGGGAGGAGTGGCTGATACAGCTGAGCACTGTGCTGTCATTCAGAGAGACCTGGCCAGGCTGGGGAGTGGGGCAGAGAAGAACGTCCTGAGGTTTGACAAGGGCAAGTGTGGAGTGCTGCACCGAGGGAGGAATAAGGCTAGGCACCAGTACTAGCTGGGGGCTGACCTGCTAGAAAGCAGCTCTGCAGAGAAGGAGCTGGGAGTGCTGGTGGACAACAAGTTGATTATGAGCCAGCAACGTGCCCCTGTGGCCAAGGTGGCCACAGGTATCCTGAGGTGCATTAGGAAGAGGTTAGAACCTCATGATGGTCTTGGCAGCAGCAGCAATGTTGTCTGTGATGTTCCTTTTCCCGCACTGGCTCTTTTTGCATGCATTCAGATGTGCCCATGTGTAGTAAGAGCACCTGTGGAAGATCTGGTGAGGACTCAGGCAACTGGCAGAGCACGTGAGAGTAGCCCCAAAGGGTGCTCTCTACACACTGACCAATCCAGTCAGGGCCGGACATGCATATTGCCCTTTGTCAGCGATGTCTAGCTGCTTTGCAGCCAGTTGCCACTCCAGCTGCATACGGTCGAGATGAAGAAATAGCTCTAGTCTGACCAAGTGTGTAACTCTCCTCAGTGTGTATAAGGATCTGAAGGGAGAGTGTCAAGGGGATGGGGCCGGACTCTTGTCGGTAGTGCCATGCGGCAGGACGTGAGGCAACGGGCACAACCTGAAACACAGGCAGTTCTGCCTGAATATGAGGAGGGAGTTCTCTACTGTGAGAGTGACAGAGCACTGGAACATGTTGCCCACAGAGGTTGTGGAATCTCCTTCTCTGGAGCTATTCAAAGCACACCCAGATGCACCCCTGTCTAACCTGCTGTAAGTGACCCTGCTTGAGCAGGGGGGTTGGACTAGAAGATCTCCAGAGGTCCCTTCCAACCTTACCCATTCTGTGAAAGGGGCCTTTAGGGGACGCGGAGTGACTCCTGACTGGCTGTCCAACCTGGGTGTCCAGCAGCTTCCCAGCTGTGACCGCTCTGCGCGATTCCCGGGGCTCCCCATGCACTTTGGAGTAGAAGTCATTCATTAAAGTGAGATCCCCAAGTGGCTGCACAACTCTCTGGTGTATCAACCACTTACAAAAGCCCCATAAACAGCACCCGGTGCCCTACTGCCCTTACGCACTGAGCCCATCCATTCATTTTAGAATGATGCCATGCTGAGTATTCCCAGTCCCCTTCTGGGGAAAATATGTGTGGAAAGGGCTCCGGGGAGGATTTTCTCCATCACCTTCTCAGGGATCAAGCTGAGGCTGACAGGCAGACAGGCTGCCAGGTCTGCATCTGCCTTCTTGCCGTGCTTGCGGGTAGGAGTGATATTTGCTTTCTTCCAGAGCTCAGGAACCTCCCCCAGTTTTATATACGCTTTTCAGGGAGTACTTCATACCAATTTACCTTCCGGTTACAATTTCATTATTCGCTCTGCGCTTGCACTTTCACCTTCCTGTTAATTAGCATACAAAGTGGAGAAGAGGCGGTGACATCATTATCATGGCATTTCCACCTCATTATTCATTTAGGGGTGTCTAGGATAACATGTTAATAAGCCTTCATGAACCGACAGTCACTTGTGGGTTATTCCGCTGTTTTTGAATTGCCTACCTCTCACATTCTTTGACGTGCTGTGGTTTCAGCAAGGTCATTCCGCTGCAGCTGGTTATCCCTTGCAATGCTGTTTTTCTCTCCGCCTTGGCCTTGAGTCGTGTTAACTATTTGCAGGGGTTTCCTCTCAGCATTGCTCCAGCATCGCCATGACAACAGCCAGATCCCTCAGCATGCAGACTGATGCCTGTCCAACTGGTCTACAAGTCGCTGAGACCTAGTATGAGCTGGGGTACTGCCTCCCTCCTCCCTGGGACCTTTCTGCAGACCACAGCTAACTGCTAAAACTCATCGCGGATTGAAAGAGTCAGCAGATGCACCTGGTATGGGTGAGCGAGTTCGATGGACTGCTCCCAAGATGGCTGGGGATCGGAAGTGCTTGCTGGGTGAGGCAAGGGGGCTTGCTCAGCCTGGAGAAGAGCTTTCAAGAGTACCTCAGGGCCTGGGAAACCTACTCTGCCACCATAGCTGACCCTGCTGGGAGCCAGAGGATGGGTAAGAGGCCGCCGGAGGTCCTGCCTTGCCTCAGCGAGCCTGTGATTCCTTCCGCTCCGGCGCTTCTCTTGCTGGTGTTAGGGAAAGCACTGAGGTTCCGTGGGACCATGGAAGTACATCAGACACAAGCACGATCTGCCCTGGGTCCTGCTTTGCTTCACCTCTTAGTCTCTTTCTTGCTCTTTTCCCCCGTCTAAGTTCTTCCCTCTTGCCATCCACATAGCCTTGCCTCCAAACAGCCCGTCTCTGTTTGCCCTTTCCCCACAGGGAAAGGTTTTGCTTGTCTTGAACCCTCCTCTGGTGTTTTTGAGATGCCTTTGAGATGGTAATTCCTACCTTGGCCAGCAATGCCATTACACTAGCACCGCCTGCTAGTAGTGGTGCTGTGCTGCAGGTAGTTCTGCCCGCTGTTATCTTGTCAGAGGCACCACAAAGTGTGGGTGAGCCGTCTGCGCACACACGTGAACAGCTGACACCAAGGAGCTTCCGTCTGGCGGAATCCTGAGAAGCCCGGGGATTCGGCCAGCGGCACCTTCATGAGGTTTTACAAGCAGAAGGGGCAAGTCCTGGTCCCCTCGGCTAGGGCTGTTGTGTGTGCCACCAGGGCCGACCAGGAGACACCGGGGCCTTGCCGTTCCCTTGCCCCACTGGGCAGCCTGCAAAGTGTTGTGTCCTTGCCCTGCACTCGCCATTGCACGCTCCCACCCTCACACTGCCCCCAGGAAGAGCCTTGAGCAACGTGCAGCAGAAAGGACCTCCCTTCCCAGGGGCTGGGTGTCCGTGCCTGGCCATTTTGCTCGATGAAACACAGGAAGAGGTTACGTGGTGTCAGAGCCACCTGCACATTTCCTCTGCCTGCCTGTGATTGGGGATCACAATGTTCTGCTCTCATCAGCCCCCCTTGTTGCTAATGGCCTTCAGGGGGACCCACTCACGCTCTGCAAACCTTTGGGCTGGGCTTCTGACTTTGACTTCTTGACCATTTGGTTCAATCTGCTCTCAGAAGCTGAGTCCATGCACTCAGCACCAGAACCCCATGGGGCTCATTAAAATGCAGAAAGCCCTGATGAACCACTGCTCTCCCTATAATTTTCTTCAAGGCTTGTACGGCTAATTGCAGAGGTTTGGGGAGTGTAGCTGAAAGACAGTCTTCCCTAATACGCCCGTCTTTCTGCTTCTAGTGAGCTTTCTTCCTCTTCTTCTGCTTCTGCAGCTTCTGCTGCTGCTGCTTCTGCTTCTTTTTCAGCTTGTAGAATAAGGGAGAGCAACATTCTCCAACTGGTATCGATCCTGGGTGTCTCCTCATGAAGTCAGGACATGCCAAAAAGCACTGTCCTGGAGATGAGATACTGTATGTGTTGTCCAAAATCTGGGTTCTGTTACCCGGTGTGCAAGCAACCAATAGACACACAGGGTCGAGATGTTTGTTTATTTCATTTCTGCGCAGAGATGGGTGCTAGGTGATAAATCCACAACGCTGGCACACTTTCTCCCCCTCTCATTCTTGATTTATACACGCTTTTCAGGGAGTACTTTATACAAATCTTTCTATTGGTTACAATTTCATCACATCAGGTAATCGTTCTGTGCTTGCACTTTCACATTCCTGTTAATTAGCATAGGAAGCAAAGAAGAGGTTGTAACATCATTATCTTGTCATTTCCATCTCATTATTCATTTAGGGGTGTCTAGTTTAATATGTTAATAAGCCTTAATGAACCTAAGGTGACTTCTGGGTTACTCTGATGTTTTTGTCTTACCTCCCCCTCGCATTCTTCAAAGTGCTGTGGTTTCATCAAGGTTATTTAGTCAGAGCTTGTTATCTTTTGCAGTACTGTTTTTCTTTCTGCCTTGTCCTTGAGTCCTGTTAACTATTTGCAAGGTTTTTTCACAGGATTTCTCCAACATTAGTGCTGACTTGCCAAAGCGGACACCCGGCCACCGGGAACCTAAGTGGCAGAGCGGCAGGGGCGAGGGCGGCTTCTAGCCCTGCTCGTGCCGCAGGCACTGAGACTGCATTGCCGGGTCACAGTGCTGCGACATGGGGGCCCTGGGGCCGCGCTGCAGCCTCCCTGCCAGCCATCTGCCGGCCCAGCATTGGCACAAGGCCCCGGGGCTGCCAGCCCTGCTGCAGCCCCTGTGCCCAGCACCCCAGGGCAGCTGCACCTCCCGCTGCCAGGCCAGGCCTGGGCCATGGCCCAGGACGCCTGCCGGCCCCTTGCTCTGTGTCCACACGTCCCATGCTGCCCCAGGCTTGCCCCAGGTCACTGCAGAAAGGGCAAGAGTCCGCTCCCATGCTGCCATTGGGAAGTGGCATCCCTGTGCCATGGCACCCCCTCCCCAGGCCAGGGCCTATTGCTGAAGGGGCCAAACCTCTCAAGAGCACCTTAGAGGTGTACCGCCCAGAGCATCCCTTGGTCTCCAGCAGGACCTTGAAGATGGGCCAGCCTTTTGGTGCCTGTTCCATCCTAGCAGAGGAATATCCTCCCCAGGGCCAGGACACATCCTTGGGGCCCGCACCCGACACTTGCTTCCTCTGCTAGACACCAAGCCAGCATCTCACAGCTCTTCTTGGTGCCACCAGCACTGGGCACGCAGCCCCCTGTCTTCTGCCCTGTGAGGATGAACACACAGCACTGAACTTCCTGGCATATGGGATCCTGCCCACTGTGCAGTGCTGCACAGATCACTTGTCCCTGCACATGCCCAGTCTCTGTGGCCCAACATGTCCATGTTGCCAGGGGTGCAGTCATGGTCGCAGTTGCATACAGCACTGCAAACTGTTAGCCCCTGCAGGGTCATGGGGGACATGATGAGAACAGGACATGCACCTGCTAGTCCTACGCTGTGGCTGCAGAGGGGATGGGGCACCCCATGTGCTTCCCCATCTCTGCATAGGTGCCAGCCCTTGCAAGCTGCCTGGGGTAAGCAGCTGTTAAGAGTGCAGCTCTGCACTGACTGTCCTGGGGTCTCTGCTGGCAGCTCCACACATCTCTGTAACCCGCCATCCTCTCTATTCCTCTTCCCAAGGCCCACCTCACCTCAGGGCAGGTCTCTATCGTCTGGGCAGGGCTGACCTCCACCCACGCAAGGGTGCGGAAGGTGCTCCCGCCCCAGGAAGCAACCAGCAGAGATGATGCTATGCTTTGACACAGGGACACGCAAGCGTATGCACATGGAGATGAGACCACATGCATTCTCATGTAGAGTCATGTGTAGCTGTGCACACATGCATTTGCGCATGCACGCACACAGGGGGAACACACACACACACACACACACACACACACACACACTGGGACAGTGCACACAGGTTCACACCTGTGCTCATACCACCATGTATGCATGCCTATTCACACAGGGACATGCAAGCCGTGACTTTGCACTGTTGTGGAATGCACCCCCTGGCAGCACTTTGCTGAATCTGGAGTTGGTTCTGCAGGCAGCACACAGGGCAGAGCTGCTGTCCCATGTACCCAACAGGCTTGAGCCAACCTTTGCAGTCATTGCAGGCAACTGTGTGCATAGGTAACGCATGGAAGTGCCTGAGCTTGCCCCAGGGCACAGAGTGAGAGAGCTGCAGGGCACAGCTGGTGTCTTGGTGCTGCAAGAGCAGGCAATCAGTGGCCTGAAAGGGCTCCGAGGAGCCCTGGGAGTGGGCCGTGCTCAGTGCTGCAGAGGAAGGAGAAAAACCCCCAGGCACTGCTGCCAATCTGTGCTGGGGGAAAATTCCTTCCTGACCCTAAAGCTGGTGATCGGCTGTTCCCTGCGCATGTGAGCAAGGCCTGCCTCCTGGCCAGCCCTGGGATGCTTCTCACGCCCACAGGGGCACACCAGCGCTGCCCAGTTCATTTCCTCTGGAAAAGGTGCTGGAAGCAGTCAAGGACTTGTACCTACTGAAACCTATGAAGAAAAGGAAAATTAATAAGCAAAAAATAAGCATAAAATATACACCCAAATGGATCAGGCCTGATGAGATTTTGATCAAATTACCCAAAGCCATTTCAATAGCAACACACATTTTTCTTGCTATCAGCAAAATGTACTCTGTGGCATTTTGAAAGGGAGTGGTTTTTCAAAGAGCTAAGATCTTAAGTTTTCTGTGGGTCCAGAAATAAGTTTTAAAAATCTTGAGTTTTACGTATTGGGAAAAAACTGAGCAATGAGGTTCATAAAGATTGTCACTGTAGGGATAGAAAAAGTCCAACTGTGAAGCCTCAAAAACAAAAAGATTGCCAGACCACTCTCAGACAAACTTAGAAGTTATCACATCAAGAGTATTACAAAGTTGAAATAGCTGTTATTTGTAAACCTACAGGTCTTTGAACTAAAGGCATAGCCTATGTATTATTAACATAACTGAAAAAAGAAAAACAAAATCACAGCAATGATTCTGGACAGTTCCAGAGGCCATTTTTAAACCAGAGTTAATGATTTCTGCTCTCCTGTTACATAGGGCTCAATAAAACTATAAAGATTTGACAGTTTAAGAGAATAAACATTGCAATGAGGTGAGCTGTCCCCAGCTTAGCTATAAACATTCAATATTTTCTCTGAGAAAGGATAATGTAAATTAAAAATAATACGAAACAAACAGGAATGGAGAATTGTTAAGATTTTTGATAATTTTGATCTTTTAACTTATTTTTTCCAGAGATACTATGTAACTCAATGTACTCATTCTCCGAGTCCTCAAGAACTTGAATTTGTCATAATCACTAATAGAAAACTGAGTTGTTCTCACAAACCAAGGTATACACTGACTCTTTCATGCTATTCATCTTTCTACTCCTGTGGTCAAGTACCTTGCAGTGATTATCGCTTATTTGTTCAAGCGGTGAGGAAATATTAACTATCACAAGTTCTCAGCAGAGACTGGACAATAATTATCCACAGATGGCTGGCAGTACAGTTTGGGGAGAGAGAAAGAAAGTGCCCTTCCTTCCAAAACATCCCCCACTGAGAAGTCCTCAGCAACTCAATGGTCACAGTTTTGGTTAAAATCAGATTTATGTTAACTACCTGTTTTCTCCCCACATTTTTCTTTATTTTAATATTTGCTTATTTAACTATGATGAGGAAGCACAAACCCTGTACATCCCATCTATCTTATAATGATGACACTCATATCTGGAAAAAAAAACAACTTCTGGTAATTTACACTCTTATTAAAATAATACTAGTATTGGGTAATTAGAAAAGGATCCAGTTCAAGAAGTTCATCGGAATACAAACAAGGAAATTCAAAAAAACAGTGTGCTCCTCCTAGTTTATTTACAAGAGCCTTAGCAATGGCCAACACAGAAGAGGCTTGCTTTAGTAGCGGGGGCTGTGCCCAAGGGGTCGCTGACAGAGCAAAGCCTGGGCAAAAGGCAGCGGTGCTTCCCACGTGCTCCCAACACCGCCCGAGCACCACGGAAGGACAACGCTATCTGGGCTGCTCAAGCTGGCAGTGCCAGCTCACAGCTGCCCAAGGCCCAGAAGGAAACTTCCCAGGAGCCTCCCAATTTTCACATTGCATATGCTTAAAACCCCAAACTTATGGTTCGTACAGCCGTGCAGAAAGCGCTTCCTGTGGACTACCTCCACAGTGCAGTTTTCCGACGTCTGAGACATTTTTTTTAGGGTCCCTGCAGAGCACCTGCCCCTCTTCTCTTCTCTCAGGCAGTGACTCCACAGACTGACCACAGTGCTGCTTGCTGTTTCACTGCAAACCAGCCAGCTTCAGCGGCCAGCTCCCTCCCGCGCCCTGAACGGCCGGACGGCACCTCAGCGAGACGGGGCGGGCCAGGCTCGCCAAGCCCATTCCAGGCCTCCTCCGCGCAGCTCACCAGGGCTTCAGCCTGACCCGCCAAAGCGCAGCAAGGACGGAGCTCGCACGCTGCGCCTCGGCCCCCGACGGCTCCCCGCAGCCCGTCCGGCCTCCAGGCAGGAAGACTCGCCCAGCCCAAGGAGCCCGGCATGCGCCTCAAGGCCGGCCAGGGCTCCTCGGGGGCGCTGCCGGCTCCCAGCTCCCTCGCAGCCGGAGGGCTACCTGGAGAGGCGGCCAGGACGGCGGTGCCGGTCCGCAACTGCCCCCGTGACGGCGCCGCTTCGGGAGCAGCAGCCGCTTCCCGCACAGCGCCGCCGACCCACGACAGGCTGCACCGGGCTGGGCCGGGTGCCGTCGCGCAGGCACATGCGCGGCACCGGCAGCCGGGGCGGGGGCGGGGCCTGCCCGGGGAGGTGCCACGAGGGGCGTGGCCAGCACAGGCGCTGTGCTGCGGGGCGGAGGGCGGAGAAGAGAGCGACCATTGGCTGCGGTGCCGCTCTCTGATTGGTTCTCTCCCTGGGGAGGCGGGGCTGGCAGGCTTCCCGCTCTCGGAAGGTGGGGGCAGGGCGCGAAGCTGCTCTGGCTGCGGCAGGATGGTGCTGCGGGGCGGCGCGCGGAGCCGGGCGGCGGCGGCGGCAGCGAGGGCGGGCGGCGAGCACTGGGGCCGGGTGGCAGCGGGAGGTGTGTGTGTGTGGGGGGGGGTGGGTTGTGGCTCGTGGCGGGGACTGGGCAGCGGCTGGCGGCGCGGCGTCCCGCAGGGACGATGGCTCCTCACTGTCCGCCCTCAAGTGCCTGGAGCACTCGCAGCGCACGGAGCGGCTGGACACACTGTTCGGCTTCGAGCGGCCAACGGAGCCTGGCGAAAGCACGGGCTGGCTCATCAATATGCACCCAGTAGGACAGGGCCGGGGGGGGGGAAGTCACCAGCGGGGGGTGTCACGGACAGGCACCCGGTAGGACTAGGGGGGACAACGATGGGGGGGGTCACCGACATGCACCTTGTAGGATGGGGGGCAAATGTCACCGACGAGAGGGGGAGGTGTCACCGACAGGCACCCGGTAGGACCTGGGTGTGAGGGGAGGTGTCACCAACAGGCACCCCGTAGGACTGGGGTGGGAGGGGGCGGGGGGGTCGTGTGTCATAACAGTAAACTAGTGGCCCAGGTCCCAGAGACAAGGGCAGGTTTGACTTGAAGGGTCCCCCAGTAAGCTGAGAGGCCTTGTGACCGACTATCTTCTTGGGTTGGTAGGAGAAAAATACAGCTCCAGTGCTTCTGTTGGTGGTTTTGTCAGAGCTGTTAGAGAAGACCTGAGATGGAAAGCAGCTGTATCAGTATGGTGGCTCCACTAAGGTTTCTTAGAGGGAGGTTGGTTTGTTATGTGATGAATTATCCCTTCAAGGAGCTGTCATATTTTTCCTGTTCTTTTTTTGTCCTAAAATTGATCTCTGGAGCCTATTTCACTTCTTCTAAGCCCCAAGCAGGGGTAAATTTCCCCTCTCATCTCATCTTGATCCTCCTTGTGCTGCAAAACTGGGTTTGTTCTGACAGTGCTGTGAACTGACGATCAAAGACAGCCCCAGTGTGAAGGAACAGATTTCCAGATGGCCAGGATTTCAGGACAGCCTCGTGTCCTCCCCTCGCAATTGAGGACACTAGTGCCAGAACCTCTTGCGAGCTTCTCTTCTCTGGAAAAGTGTCTGGCTTTGTTGCTCGTTCTCAAGTTTCTTTGCAGGGCTGTGAACGAGAAGTGTCATCCTTCCTCTCCAAGAAGTTTCAAGGGAACATTTCAAAGCTGGAAACTGTCCCCAAAGAAGATTTGGATCTGGTCAGTATTCCTCTGCCTGCTGTACTATTGAATAACCCTAATCTTTCTTTCTTTCTTTCTTTCTTTCTTTCTTTCTTTCTTTCTTTCGAGCTCAAGTGGAGTAGAAAGGGGCTAAGCAGTAAAGGGAAGCAGTATGCTTACCTTTAATCTTCAAGCACTGTTTGCCTTGCATATCATGAATAGGCTAATTATTGCTTATTGATAGTAATTGCTTATTATAGTAATAGTAAATAAAATATATGTTCTGCTCCAGCACATAGTCTTTTTCACAGGATGCTCAAGAAACTTCCTGAGCTAGAAATGGTTGGAGATTAAGAGTGTTGTGGCAGAGGGAAATACTATACATTTACTCTTTCTTGGGTGTGTACTGGTGATTGCGCTTGGAAACAGACAACAAGACAAGATGGCCCTTGTTGTGAACTAGCATAGCTCATATGTTCTTCGCTGGCTTATGTGCTTGCTAGCATCTCTTCTCGCTCCTAGTCTTTCCATCCAATTACTACCTCTTCTTTGGCCAGTTCTTCCATGTGTGCCAGTATAATTTGCCTTCCCAACGCTTTCTTACTGTTAGCAGTCTTCCCTTTCCCTCATTACTCTTTTCCACCCTTAGCTGGCACTGTCTTGTTGCTTTGTAGCCAAATCACTTGGTGGGTCTTAAGCAGAACTACATTAAGTTATCCTTCCACACGGTGGATGACTTGGTGAAGGTGCGGAAAGAGATCTCTCCTGCTGTGAGGAAAAACAGTGAGCGAGACCAGGCGAGCGATATCTATACGTCTATGCTGTCAAGGAAAGAGGTCTCCTTAGGACGGTTGGCCCATGGGCTTATTAGGATTCCCCTAGTCACACAGACTAAAAAGTACAAATGAGAATTCCAATCTTCTCTTTGGTTTCCTACACCTGATGTCTGATTTCAGTTGAACCATTTCAAAGGCAGAGGAATCTAGTGAAGTGAGCACTCCCTGCCCAACTGAGAGGTGTACATTTTTTGTTCCAGGTAATTCCTGGGGTGCCCAACTATTCTTAAACTCGTTGCTATGCTTTATAAATCCAGTGCCGTAAGAAACCTTTATTATAAAGGCATAGAGGTAATAAGTGTTTTTTGCCTGTGAAATGTTTCCTCACGTGCTGTCAGTCCTGATGACTCTCTTTCTCGAAGGGGGTTGTTGCATTAAAGAGAAGCTTTTGTTATTCCGTTCTCTCCTGTTAATGAATTTTGCTGTTTGGTTATCAGCGGGTACCACTGTTGCTACATTGTCTCCTACAGTCAAGCCTGCTGGGTCTGAGATGTGCATAAACCTACTTACGTAAATTAGTTGGTAATCTAATGAGAAGTGCTCGTTAAATCGTATTCTAAAGCTGATTTGAGTTTAATGTGTTTGGTCATATTCAGGATCCAGTTGTTCTCGCCTTTGACATTGAAACTACCAAACTCCCTTTGAAGTTTCCTGATGCAGAGACAGACCGGATCATGATGATCTCCTACATGATTGATGGGCAGGTAATGGAACAACAGTTCTTTTCTTCATGCTTCGGAGCAAAATACTAGACAGCAAACAAGCATGTCACCTTTGGCCGTCTCGTCCCTGGCTTGCTTTGTTGCTAGTTGCTTGGTCTATATGTAATGGCTGTGGAAATAAAATTGAAGTCTAGTCTGAATGATGCATAAGGATTTCCTCGTTTTGTATGTTGGAGAACCCAGCTAAGGCTACTGGTGCCCCTTTTGAGGGGCAGTAGTAATTCGGAGAGTATAGTCCTTAAGTTGTCTCCCTTTTGGCACCCTTAGTTGATTGTAAGCAATTGTTCAGAAGGTGACCTCCAAAGAGTTGTTCCCACTTGACAAAAGCTCTGCGTATCAAGCTGTGCAAGGATTATCGCATCGATGGAAGACTATTTCATCCTTTAGGCAGTGTGTTCTGGTTGTTCAGGAACGTGTCCCTGGTGTAGCAGGGATCTGAGTCCTCAGTAACTCTTCCTTTG
This sequence comes from Rhea pennata, assembly GCF_028389875.1. Taxonomy (NCBI): domain Eukaryota; kingdom Metazoa; phylum Chordata; class Aves; order Rheiformes; family Rheidae; genus Rhea; species Rhea pennata. The sequence continues at coordinate 37,198,043 of NC_084670.1, read as the reverse complement.
TCAACTTTCTAGGGCTATCTGATCACAAACAAGGAGACTGACTCTGAGGATATTGAGGACTTTGAATTTGCTCCCAAGCCGGAGTGTGAGGGTCCATTCTGTGTCTAATGAACCAGATGAGGTAAGTAGGTTCTACTTGGGAAATAAGGCTGCTTTTTATCTGCCTTGGTCTCTTGTAGGCCAAAGAGAGCTTATCACCCAACAGAGTGTATCTTTGGGGAGCACAGCGGACAGTCACAGTGCTGGTGATGCTTTCATTTTGTGGTGTGATGATGAGGCAGATCGGGTTCTAGCTAGGTCAAGAGCAGAGGGGAAGGACTGCATCAATTGTATTATATCCAGTGCCTGCCTGCAGGAGGTGAATTTGCTGAGTGTTTGTGTTTGTGGGGGAGATGTTTTTTGTTTTGGGTTTTTTTTTTTAATCCTCTGTTGCATACTAGGCTCATTTAATGCAGAGGCGGTTTGAACATGTCCAGGAGACCAAACTTACTATCATGTCACATACGATGGAGACTTCTTTGACTGGTAAGACTGGGAATGAAAACTGACCTGGTTTCTAAAAGGAAATGTTGCCTAGGCCATGGGGTGAGATCGGATACCAGCCTGTATGTCCTTTGTCTGGGGGTCACATAGCGGCCACGTGTGTTCTAATCTATGCAGACAATCCAAGCAGTTTGGGAACCTGTTTACATCCTGATTATGTGCTCTTTACATGGAGTGCTGGGCTGAGTCTTGGATCGCCAGCCTGCAGAGGACTGTCAAAGAGGGGGAGGTGGAATTCAGAACTTTTTTTTCCTTTTTTTTATCCTGAGCAGAGCTATGTTTATTGGCTTTGAAATATGAACTTCTATAGTGTCCCATCAGTTGGTCCTGGGATTGCTGAGCTACTTCTAAATCGTTGTTGATTTGGCAATGTTTGTATACTGATGACCTCAGTAACTGGAGAACAGGCAAAGTGTCAAAAGAGAACTGCAGAACAATAGGGAGACCAGAGCAGCCAAGCCTTCGGGGAGCGAGGGAAACTCGATCATAATGTTCTGCCTCCTGGTATAGGATGTAAGCAAGCAGCTTCCTTCATGCAGTAGCTCTGCCCTACAGGGAGTTTCCACTGTGGCCAGCTCTCACGGGTAAGGTCTGGAGCAAAGGAGACTTCACAAGAAAAATTCCTCATTAAGTAGCTTACAAGAAAGTAATTCTGAAACCCTTGGGATGGAGTTGGGGTGGAGGAAAGGGATTGCTTTGTTTCTTCTCTTCTGCATTGTCTTTCTCCTCAGGCCTTTTGTGGAAGCAAGAGCAGCAGCTCATGGAATTAATATGTATCAGGAGATTGGATTTCCGAAGTACAGCCAGGGAGAATACAAAGCACCGCAGTGCATCCACAGGGATTGTCTGAGGTACCGAGTGCTGCCTCTGTACCGTATAGCTGCATCTTTATCTGTTAAATTTGTATAAAATGCCTACAGTTGATGTATTTGAATACTGCCCCTTTTCCGTCTCTGTGCACTGCTATCATGTGTTTCATCTTATTAGGAAAGGGCAACCTCATCTTTGGTTGTGCTGCTTCTACTCGGTACTCCGTTGTGTGCCATTAGCTACAGAAGTTACGTCTCACCCACACTAGCCTGAACGACTAACTCTGTTTATACAGTCTGCTGGTGGCTGTCATTGGGGATTTGAGAACTGTCCTGGATAGCAGGTAAAAGGACAGGATAAGACCAAACCGTTGTAGTGGGCACAGGGCCATATTCTAACCCAACAGCCTGCCTCGCACAGAGAGGAAAAGAAAGGGTGCATATGCGTGTGTGTGTGCAGGAGAGGGCTGTCTGTCTTGGCAGTTGTGACTTGAATGTTTTTTCACATTGGAGCAGTGTCCAGACTCTGGAAAACGACTGCCTCTCTTTGCAGTCCTGCTGATACCTCCTCCTGTGTTTAAATGTTTATCTCTGAAGTCTCTGAAGTTTGAGGGCTGAGAAAAATCTGAGCAATAGAAATGATCTGAATAGCAGAATTTGTACGAGTCAGGATTTAAGAGCATGGGTAGATATGCAGACTGTCTAAAGCTGTGCAGCTTCTTATTCCACTGCACTTGGATGTTCTGCTCTCACCTTTCCCTGTTACAGTAATCAAGATCTTTTTGTACGTAGCAGCCCTTTCTGAAGTGCAGGGCAGTCTCTTCGTAGACTGGCATTTTCATTATTCTGTCTAGGTGGGTGAAGAGAGAGAGAGTTACCTGCCAGTGGGAAGTCACAACCTGAAAGCAGCAGCAAAAGCAAAACTGGGTTATGATGCAGTGGAGCTGGACCCTGAAGAGATGTGCCGGATGGCTACAGAGGAGCCTCAGGTATTCCCACCCTGTGGTGTATCTCTGGGCATCTGCAATATTAGTGAATCTTTGAGTTAGAGCTTTGTGAAATCCTTTAAGTTAATGCAGTGTCTTTGAGAAGTTGTCAGTGTATCTTGCTGAATTTCAGACACCTGAAAGAACTTAAGCTTAGGGAAGAACAGAATTTCTTTGATGTGTTTCTGGCATTGGCATTGCACTGTATATTTGTGTTATTTACACTCCTGCAAAATGGTAGTACTCGTAGCATTGCAATGGAGCAGTACTTTAAGGTGTCTCCTGGACACTAGCAGTGAGGTTTCTGCCGAAGCCCTGGAGATCTTTGTAGGCCAGGAGTGGCCTCCTGACCACTCAGGAGTTCAACAAATTTACAGATGATGGCCATGTGCTGGACTCGGAGACGTATGTAGGAGGCCACATTGAAGCTCTGAAATCTGGGTTTTTTCGCAGTGACACCCTTGCTGCCTTAAAATGGCAAGGACACGATCAAGGTGTTGCAATGGAGGCTTTAAAATGGTAATGCAATGATGCTCTTCTTTCTGGAGAACATGGTAGTAGGGAATAACCCTCCAACGGGAATTACCATCCTCTGTTCTTTTGGGGGATACCCAATAGCAATACCTGTTATAAAACTTTGATACCTAATTTATGGCTTGAGTGCCTGAACCTGCTTAGAGTTTAGGTGGGAAGGGTTGGAGAAGTTGCTCCTCATGACCTCAGGCTGGCTATTGGGTAAAGACAGTGTTACAGCAACGAGGGTGGTTCATTGCTCTTGTGTGGGTTTGTTTATTGGTTGGTTGAGGGTGTGTGTTTTTGTTTTTGTTTTTGTTTTTTTTTTTTTTTGGTTTTTGGTTTTCTTTGAGCCAGTGGTTGTTGGCAGAGATGGCTCTGTTTTTGTCTCGTCAGGATTATATCTTTGTCCTTCTCCCTCTCAAGCCAAGCTTCTTTTTGCCTCTTTTACCTGTTTCTGGTTAGTGCTACTGTCTAGATTGTAAGCTGTAGAGGCAACTTCTCTCCTTGCTGTGTGATACACCACACCTCAGCGCTGTTTATTTTAGTGACCTTAATCTCGTAAATGACCTTAAGGGAACATGCACTGTGAATTTAGAAGGATCTTAAATCTAAATCCTTGGCCCCTTAGAGCCTTAGAGATGTGTGAGCAGTTGACTGCTAGGTCAGCCCCGCCTCATAAGTGTTGCCCTGTGGAACATACATGCAATCTTCTCTTCTTGTTAGCTGCCCTATATAGCGTCCTTTGCAGGAGAACTCCAAGGGCCGGGGAGCAGTCACCATCTCTTCTCTGCTTTGTGTTTTGCCCTAGTGCGAGTGGTGTAGACTTTTGTGAGCTGTAGAGTTCTTAGCAGAAAGCCACCGTCCTTCAGTTCTAGAGAGCTCAAGTTGGCTGTGGAGGTCAGGCCAGCTAATTGGCCAACATTATCTGCCTGCTCACATCGGAGCTGATCGATGAGCGAAGGGGCATTTCGAGATGCCATTCAGCTGACCTGTTTCAGACATCTGCCCTTCAGATGAGATGAACTGCTCTCTACCCATACTGAGACATGCTCTGCTAAGTAGTGAGCCCATTTTCAAAGATCCCCGAAGCTACACTGGAGCATGGATGATCTTGCAGAAGCTGTCACCCCCTGCCACCCTTCCCTGGGCGGTGTGCGAGAATGGGTGTCGTGCCTAGAAGAGGTCTCAGTATCATTCCTGTATCCTTGCAGAATCCTGCTGCCTTTGACTTCCTGGTGCAGCATGTGGAGAAGACGCTCCAGCATGCTGTCGAAGAGGAAGCAGGTTTGCCATTGGATCAAGTCACCAACTTCCAGGAGGTCTGTCGTCCTGCCTCAGCCTGCAGGGCCAGAGGCATGACTGGGCTTTCCAGGGAGAGCAGAACTGTGAGGATGGAGTTGCAGCACGTTTCTTTAGGCAAGCCTGGGTCCTGTGCACATATGTTGGTGTTGTATAAGAACTTTCTTCAACTTTGAGTTCTGCTCCATGTACATCTATGCCTGATTTCTCATATTAATGAAGAACTGGCGTAGGCTGGAGGCAAGGCTGATTTTTGTCATCCTGAATATGTCTGGTGAGACAACACATGTTAAAGATGCCTGTTTAGACTCATTTGATACTCCATGGAGAGAGACAGGAAAAACTTCTCTGTAGACATTTGCAGTGTAGATGAAACCTACCTTGGAGGTCCAAAAGAAAACCTTAAACAGTGGTGGTTAAAGAAGACTCGCCGCTGCCACTCTTCTTAATCCTATTCGTTTAGTTCTTCATACTCTTCCTGTGTTCCCCAGAATCAGTGGCAGGTGTCTCTGTGCATGTCGGAAGTAAAGGACCAAATATAGTGCATATGTGACTGCATCATTAATTCCTTCTTGTTTGAATTTTACTTCTTTACATCTCCCCGCAGGCTTGTGATGAAATCAAAGTCAAGCTGAATTCCCCGAAGGATGTTCCTAACGGAATTGAATGCCCCCTTATCTACCATTTAGATGTAGGGGCCTTGTACCCCAACAACATTCTGACCAACAGGTTGCAGGTGGGTAACCTCAGTCCAGTCAGGAAGGTGTCTTCTGTTTTGTCTTGCAGATGGTCTAGGTAGTCCCTCTGATTTGATCCCCTTAGCGGCAAACAATAAACTTTCTGCCCTGGACAGGGGGATAAAATAAGGCTTGGTTTCAAATCCAGTCGGGCTGTTACAGTTTTCAGGTGTACAGAGCCGAAAGGTCTGTCCAAGGTAGAGCAATAGCTTTAGCTGGCTTCTTCCAAAGAATAGTCATTGTTCTTGCTGTAACTTGTGTTCTAAAAAGCTTCTAGAAAGGAGAATTTACTGAACATCACCTCTGTGATGTTCACATTTGTGTTCTTCTAGTACCCAACATCTGTTCATTCTGGCATATGTCACTGGAGACAGTTCTGTTTTCTCTAACATGGGTGTGCCTGACCTGTGTCCAGCCCTCAGCAATGGTGGATGAGGCCATGTGTGCTGCCTGTGACTTGAACAAGCCAGGTGCTAATCGTCAGTGCCGGATGACTTGGCAGTGGAGAGGAGAATTCAGTAAGTGTAATTCTGCTGTCTGCTTTGTCAAGTTCCCTGTTGCATTGCAGCATGGATAGAGCTTGCAGTGTGAGCTGAAGACACAGAGACCACTTCCTGTTCCTCCCCTGGAAAGCTCCTAGTTGCTGTTCCTTTGCAGTGCCTGCAAGCCACAGCGAGTATCACCACATCCAGCAATGGCTGGAGCCTGAGAAGTTTCCTCCTCTGTATCCAGATGGAGCACCCCGGGTGTTCCACGAGCTTTCCCGTGAAGAGCAGGCCAAGTATGAGAAGAAGCAACTGGCAGGTAAAAATAAATGGCGTTATCTGGAGCAGGTTTTTGCTGCGTAGACTATAAACACCTCATTAATTACTTCTCTCTCAGGTCTGGGGCTATTTAGTTCATGCTGGTGCAGACTGAATTTGATCTCAGTTTTATGCTGCAACAGTTTTCCCCTAGGATCCCAACCAATTCCTGTACGTTTTTTGAGGAGGAGGCAAGTGCTGGTTTTTGTCTCACTGTTTCTCTTTTCTCACTGAGAGCCATGTATTTGAGCTGAGACACATGAAAGGTGGTTTTTGTTTGTTTTTTTGTTTGTTTGTTTTTGTTGTTGTTCTTTAATGAGCGCCCATTAAAGCATGTCAGTGAAACACATGCATCAATATCCTTTCACTTTTTGCTCCTAAAGTGATACTGCTCAGCAGAAGCATCTAGGTAGTGGGGGCTCTGAGCAGAGGCTGAATTTGTGGGTGAGCCCTCATGGCCAATTTATTTTCCACACACACCTCTGCATCTCTCTCGAGAGGTGCTGTTTCCCCCCATATTAGTATCTTCCTCCCCTTGCCTGTGCAGTGGGTCTGCTTCCTTGCTTTCCTAGGTATGGTGTTTATTTGCATTGATGGAATTTTTCTCAGACTGGTGCCTTGAAAGCTTCAGATCTGTGGATCTGTGTGGTTTGCCCAATGCCGTTGTGTTCATCCTTCCCATTCATATTCAGGCACTCATCTCTGAGAAAGCTTTCTCTATTTATTCCCTTTACTAGATTATTGCTGCAAGGCTTATGAGAAGATTCATGTCACCAAGGGGAGGAGCGTGTCACCACCGTCTGCCAGCAAGAGAACTCTTTCTATGTAGACAGTGTACGAGCTTTCAGAGACCGTTGCTGTGAGTTCAAGGGGCTGCATGAGGTGCTGGGCTTGAATTTCTGTTTTATTTGTCCTGCCAAAGCTAGAAGGTCCTCACCTCTCACTGAAAACTTGAACCCTAAAGGATTGCTTTGCTCAGTCTGTATGGTCAATAAGAAATATTAGCTTTCCTGACAGCTCTGGTGCAAGTGCAGGTTTTTCCCCTGCTGAATCCTAAACAGCTGCTGCCATAGTGGTTCCTATCTCTCTGATGCAATCACTTTCAGTGCTAGGAAAAAAAAACAGCTGGGGTTTTTTTGTCTTTTACTGGATCTAGAAAATCCTCAGCTCAACTCTTTTGTGATCTGGTTTGTGTTCAGTGTAGGGTACTTTTCAAACAGAAAGATGAGACAAGCAGAGAAACGATCTTAGGCTAAGAAGTGATTGCTTCTAGGAGAAAGAAGCAGCATGTTCTAGTTCTCAAATGTTTGGAGTCTTGTGGCAGAGGGAGGAGACTGACATGTAATTGCTAATATGTTGAAAGAAATGACAAGACGCTGGGACTCTGTCTCTGGAAGAATTTCATAAAGAGCTGTTTGCTTTGCAGTTGTTGGTAGTTCTGTTGTGAATCACGGAGGTGGCTGGGAAGCCTTTTCTGCTGAAATGGTTCTGCTGTTAGTCTAGATCTAATCTCTTGCTGCAAGCATTTAGCTCTTGCCAACATGATACGTGGTGTGACAGAATTGATGTAGGATGGCAGTTCTGCTGGGATTAGGTAATTCTAACTATGGGTGTGAGTTACAGTTGATGCTGCAAGACTCTTCCCTAATATAGCATGATGCCTATGCCCAACGCTTCCCCCTCAAATGCAAAAGAAAGAGCAGAAAGAAAGAGGAATTATCTTAATAACTGATACTGTTCTAGGATCACAGTGTCATATTAGGATTGAGGTGGGGCTTCATAGCCTTGATCTGGCTATTGATACTGCCTGTAGTGGAATGTAGGGTTGTCCTGACTCTGCCTCTTGCCATCAGGTGTGGAAGAAAAAGCTGTCTGTGGCTGTGGAGACAGGCGATGCCTCTGAAGTGAAGCACTGCAAGAATATGGAAATCCTCTATGACTCCCTGCAGCTGGCACACAAGTGTGTCCTCAATTCTTTCTATGGCTATGTCATGCGTAAAGAGTGAGTCTCACCTGCGGTCGTTGCTGGAGTCCTCCAGCAAGGAGCCTTGTAAACCAGAGCTGTTCTAGTGAGGCTCTCACCTTCTTAACCTGCTTCCGAAGCACAAGGGGGATGATAGGTGATCCCTGTAACACTTTTTTTGTTCCTACTAATGACTTCTTATTTATTAGTCCCCTTAGCAGGGACTTTTGCTAAACAAGGCCCTGTAGCATTGGCAATGAATGGCAGGGTTTGTCTATAGGTGATTCTTCAGGGTGTGCGGTTTCCTGAAGTATCACAGGGAAGGAAAGGAAAATGATCTCTCCTAAGGGCTGTTGTGGTTGTCTTTTTTCCCTGAGACTTTATTTTCTGTACGACCTGATGTCCTTCCCCGCAGCTGTACTTAAGAGGTAGCACTGCATCCTTTTGACTGTCTCTCCTCCATTCACAGAGCTCACTGGTACTCCCTAGAAATGGCTGGGATTGTGTGCTTCACTGGAGCAAATATGATCACACAGGCTAGGGAGCTGATTGAGCAGATTGGGTGAGTATGTGCTGAGCTGAGGAAGAAAGGTTCTCCTGTATGTAGTGTGAGCAGATGGGTAAGGGCAGAATTTGACCGGCAGAGAAGAGGAGTAGTGGGATAGATGTGGGATTAATCAGTGGAAGCTCTGGTGTTCTGGAGATGCAGATTTCTGACATTGCCACGGCTTATTAATGCAACTGCTGTTGTATGAGTAGGACTTCCTTTGCAGAAAGGACACTGCCTCTGCCTGACTTGTGGACAGAGAACAGTTCTTTGGCATATTTTCCAATCTCTTCCAGATGGTGATTTTTTTTTTCTTCCGTTCTTAGGAGATCTCTAGAACTGGATAGGGATGGGATTTGGTGTGTCCTTCCTGACAGCTTCCCAGAAAACTTTGTCATCAAGTCAACCAATGCAAAGAAGCCCAAGGTGACAATCTGCTACCCAGGTGCCATGGTGAACATCCTTGTGCAGGTGAGTCTGGCATCTGTACCAGCCAGCTGTACAGTCTGGTAAAAACAATGAAAGGGAAGAAAATGTTTTAGCCTTCTGTAGGCCTGCAAGCCAATCAGGCAGTTCTTGCGAATGGAGTGGCTCTACTGGCAGTGGAGTATGCATCTTTGTTCTTGGAGTTGGCTTCAGCCCAGAGGACAGCCTCTCTTTTGTCTCTGGCCCCCTGTGTAATGAGCAGGATGTTGGGGCTGACAGCTTTGCTTGCTACACAGCTACTCTCTGCCCTGCACAGCCCATAGCTCAAACTGGCATTTGAGTGGAAGGAGAGACTCTGGTATAGCAGGGAGGGTATAGTGTAAGAGACCAGGGTTGGTGTGTGCTTCTGTGCATAGACTGCCAGAAGCAGCAGGAGTCAAGACAAGAACAAGGTCCCATGCTCTGCTTGCTCAGCCATTTATGGCTATAAGCCAAAAGAAGTGACTTCAGAGTCTCCTGCACTTTTCTTCAGGTCCCATGTTTGAGTCCTACCTGCTAAATTGTTTTGTAGCTTTCCAAAGAGTTGCTTGGTCACAAGGGATCAGGCTAACTTACCCTATCTTAGCAGAGAATAAAGTATGTTCCCTCAGGAGAGCAGGGATTGATCTTTCCCATCGTTTGGAAGGAACAAAGGCCGTCAGTGATCCCTTCAGACAGGATGATGTATCTGGGGGCTGTCTGCTCGTATAATCAGCTGAGCTGTTGAGTGAGGCTATTCTGTTGGGGCTGTGCCGGCAGGAAGGCTTCACAAATGATGAGTACCAGGAGCTGGCGGACCCAGCCTCTCTCACCTATGTCACACGCTCAGAGAACAGCATCTTCTTTGAAGTGGATGGGCCCTACTTGGCCATGATCCTCCCAGCGTCCAAGGAGGAGGGCAAGAAGCTGAAGAAAAGGTAAGAGTTCAAAGCTTGAAAAATCACCACTTCCCCAGAGTAAGGGATTGAGGGTCCTTTTCCCTGACTACATTTGAGGCGTGTTAGTCCTTGCCCCGTGTTGCCAGTCCTCTGGAGCTGGCAGCATGTTTGGTTTGCTTGTTGCTGCATACCACCGAGATCATGCTGTCTTTAAACGGCAAGTTCCTTGCATGAGATCAGTCTTTGAATCCAGCTATGCCCTGGCCTTAATTGACACACTCTGACAGTAAATTTCTGAAGATAATAGTAAAACAGCACTTCTCAAACTTCCTGATTAGTCATGGTCTCCCTGTTTGGTTTTGAGGTGCACAGGCAAACTTTGATTTTTCTTTCTATATTTTCTCTTTAAATTCACTAATCTCTGTCTGTCCCTCTCAAATTTACAGACCTCTAGTAACACTTTTCCCACAGGTTTCCACTTTAATCCCCATCTAGGGGAAGGAATGGATCTTGCCAGTGCCATCATGTTCTAGAAAAGCAATTGCACTTGACTTCACTGACTTTCTCCTGCCGCCTCCTTAAATACGAGCACGAGCAATCACGAGAGGACTGCCCACAGACCTGGGTCTGGGTTCAAAAAATACTGTCACTGTCCTCTAGCACTCCCTGCTCTTACAAGACTATGTTTGTTTCTGCTTGAATGTCTCTGTTGGATGAACTCCAGCATCCACTGTGAGTGCCTTTGCATGCCAAGGGAGTCTGTCGCAGAAGTCAAGATGATGTCAAGCACTGAATGAACTCTGTTCATGGGAGTCTTATCTCAGAGGCCCTTGATTTTTTTTCTGTGATATTTGGGGATGTCAGCAAGTGCACTTATTTCTTGTTTGCTCTCAAAGTGAAAAGAGCAGTAGTGTGGAGTTGGCTGGCAGGAACCCCTGCCAGCTGAGGAAGAAAAGACTGCCTGGAGGAGGGGTGAGAAAGTAATGTATGCTTGAGTCTCACCTCTGTTCCACTGAAGCTTCCTGTGATGGTTGTATTGAGCCATACAAATAATTGAAAGGTATGTGAAATCCAAGAAACACAACAGAAAAAAAGAGGACAGTGTGTTGTCATAGTTGTTTGAATAGCGATGTCCAGTTTCCTCTGAGTCCATTTTGCCAGCATCCCCTCGTGTTTTCCAAACAAAGCTTGATTCTCCTCTATAAGGCTTTTCCTAGTACCTCACTCCATTTCTCTACTCCTCTCACCCTGACTCTCACTTCTTGCCCTTTATTTGTGTGCATTTAAGAACATTTTGCCAATTAGTATTGGCAAGTTGGGGGCAGAGGATGATGTGCTTTTGCAGCTGGAGTTGAAGTAGTTCATAATGTTACTGCCTCTAGCTGTGTAAATATGCCTAGATCCTGCTAGTACAGAGCCCTACAGCTTGGATGAACTTACCTGGTGGCTGCCTGGTTTGGCAATACTAGAAGTACTTTGGCAGGAGGGTAGTAAGCAGCATCCTGGGAGAAGTGTTCCTTGGCATAGACCAGGTTTTGCACAAGCTCTATATCCTAGGTATGCAGTCTTCAGTGAAGATGGATCGTTGGCTGAACTGAAAGGGTTTGAGGTGAAGCGACAGGGAGAGCTGCAGTTGGTGAAGATATTCCAGTCTTCTGTATTTGAGGCCTTTCTGAAAGGCACCACACTGGAGGAGGTCTCTGCCTCTGTAGCCAAAGTGGCTGATTACTGGTTGGAGGCACAACCAGTACCTCCTCACCTACAAGGTGAGTGTAGGGTTTGCAGGATATGCATCCCCTGCATGTTTGTCTTCCCAGGCTGGGGCCAGAGAAGAGATGTCAAAGCTACCCTAACACTGTAGGGACTATGGGCTTTGTCTGAAGAGAATGGTTGGTCCATTGTGCCTCTGATGGCTGTTTGCCTGTAATTTCTGCCTCTTTGATTCTCTAGGGCTGCTCTTTTGGGTCTTTTAGCACCAGACCTGTTATTACAGCACTTCTTTCAGCTGTTACCACTTAATTGTGGGTAAGCGTTGTCCTCCAGTCACCTCTTTCACAGAGGTAGCCTGGTGGTCCTCTTCCACCAAGGACTTTCTCTGGAGCCACTCACTGAATCAGAGGATGGCAGAGCCATTTGCCTGCAGAATCTTTTCTGAGGAGCCCGGAAGAGATTAGCTTTAAAATAACCAGCAGGAGCAGAGACAATGCCAGAAAACAGAGCCTCAAACTGGGGAGCAGGAGAGATGAGAAACCGGAGCGACTGCTCTGCTTGGGAGTTTATTGGGAGCACTTCCCCTTTGTATTTTGCATCTGGCACTACAGAGCTGGGCCCACTAAGAGTTTGCCATACAACATCATTTCAAAGCATTGCATTCACAGCATGAGTTCTGATGCAGATCTCATGTCCGTGATCTCTATATTCCATAGGTCATGTTCGCAACTGGAGCAGAGATTATTCACAAACTCCTCATAAAGACAGCCATATCAATCAGTTTAAATGTTCCATGTATATGATAGCAACTAGGTTTGATCATTAGGTTCCTGATAGTGAGGTTTTTTTCCTTGTTCTCTTTTTCAGGCTGCCAACATGCCTGCTTGAGAGCTGTTTGAGCTGATCTCAGAGAACCGTTCCATGTCTCACAGGCTAGAAGACTCCGGGGAGCAGAAATCCACTTGCATCAGCACTTCCAAGCATCTGGCAGAATTCTTGGGAGCCTAGATGGTGAAGGATGCAGGGCTAAGCTGCCGGTTTATCATTGCTAAGAAAGCAGAAGGGTCTCCAGTCACAGAGAAGTAAACCTGTCTTGAGGGGCCCGGACTTTTGGGAGGATGTGAAGGGAATGGCAGGGTGAATTGATGTGGCATGACCAAGTGATTGCTGGTGTACTGGCTTGGACCATAAAAGAGACTGTAATGGTGAGTAATGCTGTGCAATTGCCTGCTGTTTGTTGGCATAGCAGAGGGGTGAGAGGAGAAGCCCAGAGAGGTGTGTGCAGGCTGGGAAGATGGGGTGCTGTGCTGCCAGTGACCTTGCTGCTGGTTGGTGCTTCCCTATCTTCTCCAGGGCCATCCCACTTGCCGTCTTCCAAGTAGAGCCCAGTGTACGGAAGCACTACCTCCGGAAATGGCTGGAGAGCCCCTCACTGCAGGACTTCAGCATGCAGGCGGTGAGTTGAACGCCCCTATGGAGCAGCACAGCCTTTGATTCTCCTGCACTAGGCTGCAGCTCCTCCCTCGGGAGGCACTATGTGGGCAGCAGTTACTTGTTGTCACAAAGTGAAGTGCTGTGGAGAGTGCTGCAAGCAAGGAGAAATGCTGGTCCCTGCATCACCCAGCGGAGCCCAGAGCAGCACCTTTCTACTCCATCTACTTCACTGTCTACTATTGTGTGTCTTGCCCAGATTCTGGACTGGGACTACTATACTGAGAGACTAGGCAGCACCATCCAGAAAATCATCACTCTTGCTGCAGCACTGCAGCAGGTATGGAGGTGGGAAAGGACAGGAGGGCTGCAGGTCTGTGGTGACGGGAGGAAAGGCAGAGGGCATTGGCTCTGGGGACTGCTTATGTGTGATTTGACAATATTCCTCAGGTAAAGAATCCTGTCCCATGGATCCGGCATCCCGACTGGCTGCACAAGAAACTCCTAGAGAAGAATGATGTGTACAAACAAAAGAAAATTAATGAGCTCTTCACTTCTGAAGGCAAGAGACAGGTAATAAGAGTGAGAGAAAGGAGTTGGCTGTGCTGATGGGCATCTCTTGCTGATAGTGTGGCCTCAGCCCCCAAATCTTCCTGCTGTCATTTCTCTCAGGTCCTAGCTAACCAGCACCAGGGGGGAACACCCAGCTCCCAGACTGGAGACAAGAGGATTTGGGGGCTGCTAAGCCCCTTCAGCCATTGGTTCCAGTCGCAAATAAAGGGAAGCAGGTCCCTATGGCAGAGGAAAGCCAGCAGGTGTCCCAGTATCTGGAACTGTCCCAGTCCTGGTGAGAGATCCTGGGCACACCTGCTGCCATGGCCACATTCCCCTAGGGAGGTTACTTTGTTCCTGGTTGGGTGGGAAAGGGAGACTGCAGGAGCCTGAGGCCAAGATGAGGCCAGATGCTGTCACCTTCTGTGCTCTTGTGCTTGTTGGGACAAGCAACTATGATGCTGGCACAGTTCTTCTATTGATGTGTTTACCCTGATGACTGTACCTCTTTCCTTTCCTCAGATATTACCGCATCCCCATTGGGAATCTCCCTGATGACATGTCTACCTTTGATTCTGACCTGTTTTTCTCCCACCACCTCTGTCGCCACAACCATTTGGCGTGGCTCTCACCCACGGCCCGCCCAGAGCTGGGGGGTAAAGAGGCTGATGACAACCGTTTAGTTACGGAGTTTGACGAGAGAGCCTCAGTGGAGATAAACAACCCTGGCTGCTACTCCACAGGTAGGACAGCACTGAGCGGGAGCCGAGCCAAGTGCTCTTCAAGTGCTTCCTTCTTCAGGAGAAGGATGGCTGCAGTGGCAGAAGAGTATCTGAGCAGTTCTGCAGTTGCTGACAGCTTCAGAAGTTGAGCGATGATCTGGACAGGATATATGCAATTGGCATCTCCTGGGGATAGAGAGTCCTGTATGCAATAGAAAAATGCATGTAGGCATTTAAGTACAGATTATTTTCTAGTTTGTGGCCTCTCATAGCAGCATTCAGAAGATCACTTCTGGTGGTCGCTAGGATGAATCTTTCTGTGATGCAAAACAAGCTGACTGATAGTTGTTCTGAGCACCTCTGCTGCAGTTTCCAGAAAAAGCTGGTGGCCGCTGGAGGGGAAGTAGATCCAAGTTTTGTTGGAAGGTGCTCTGCTGTTTAGCTGTGCAGTGAATGGGGCCATCCGTACATAGCATCACGGCCGTAGAGGGGAGAGGTCTGGCCATGTGCCAAAAGTGTCCTTTAAGGCCTGTAATACAAGGTGCGTGGCAGTCTGGAGAGCAGCACAGTTTCCCATGCTGCTGCAGTACCATACAGGCTTTCACCATTTCCTGATATGAATATCTTGATGTTGCACTCGGTAGATGCAGCAAGACCTGTAAAGAGCTCTTACAACTTGTGGAAAGTCCTGGTAAGTGGGTGCATTCATCATACCTGGAGAGGGGATTGTGTGCTTGCTGGTTCTCTGCCCTGCTTGCCCGTTGACAGGTTGTGTTTGTTCACAGTGTGTCTGGAGCTGGATATTCAGAGCTTGGCTGTAAACACAGTGTTACAGTCCCATCACATCAATGACATGGAAGGAGGTTCCTGTGTGAAGATCAGTTTTGATGTGATCCAGCAGGCATCTCTAGAAGACATGGTGACAGGGAACCAAGGTGCCAACATTCCAGCCAGCTATGATGAGACTGCCCTGTGCTCCAACCCCTTCAGGTATGTCTGTAAGGGTCAGCATGAGATAGAGCATCTGTTTCATCCTGCCTGATGCCCTCAGGGTCCTGCTTCCCAGGCTGTACCTGCGAGAGGGCAGGGTCCTCCTTCCCAGCTGACTGGCTGGCTTTAGCCTCTCCAGATTCTTACTAGCATGTGGTTTGTGGGGTGCCTTGAAGCACAACAGGCAGCTGGCTTGGCAGAGGGAAGGAGGCGAAGCCCAGCTTTGTCTGTTGACATCCTCCCTTTTAGGCTTGAGGATCAGCTCTACCTAGTGGCTCAGCCAGCATATGTGAGGAGATGCTTTTGAAGAGTTTGCCCTTTCCTGTTTCTCTTCTCTTCACCTCCACAAGGTCACAGAGGCACATGTTTGCCCTGTGGCTTATGTGCTGAGAGCTAATGCATCTCTGCTTTGGCAGAGTTGCCACTTGCTCTAGCGTTATCTGAAAACATGTCAGTGTGTGAAAGGAGGAAGGGCTCATGTGCCTGGTATGATGCTCGTCTCTGCTCTTCAGAATCCTGCCACAGAGCATGATGGTGAGCTGGGTGAAGGAGATCACACAGTATCCCAACATCTATGCAGACAACCAGGTGATTCGCTTTTACTGCTGGCTCCGCTCTCCCTCCTCACTGCTTTATAAGCCAGCTTTACATCGCCCTCTGCACAACATGATGAAGAAGCTTTTCCTACAGTAAGTGAAAATGGAGCTTGCCATGCCCTGTGCGTGGAGCAGACGGACATAGCCATGGGTGGTACTCTATTGGCACCCATAGCTGGGTCTTTTTGAGCACCTGTGGCACAACCTCTGGAAAGGCCCAGTAACTTGCAGATGCATAGTTGGTCCAACTTTTGTTGGAGTGCCTGCCATCCTGTGGTTGGAGCTCCCTTAGATGGCGAGACCTAGGCATTTGACTACTGGCTGTGCTGGAGCAGCACATCCTTCCTGAATTGTATGTTATGCTGTGGTTTGCTGTTCCCTATTTAATGGCAGCTAAATAGCAGCAGTTCCTCCAGCCTACTGCCTCCAGCTCCTGTGTTCTGCTTGACTGTTAGTGGCTGAGTTCAAGCGTCTTGGTTCTTCAGTGGTTTATGCCAACTTCAACCAGATCATCTTGTGCACCAAGAAACGGCGAATTGAGGATGCCATCGGCTACATGGAGTACATTATCAACAGGTGGGGCACACTTGGCTGCCAAAGGGTACGCTCAGCAAGCCAGGCCTGGAGAAAATCTTCTGGAGGCTGAGCTAAGACATGGCTCAAGGTGTGGAAGGAGGATGCTGATTCTTGCCTCTTCTTGGTCCTCAGCACTGCATTTCTTGCAAAGTTAGCTTTGGAAGAAAGGGGACAAGGTCACCTGGTTCTCTCGCCATCATGCCCAGAGTAGGGATCTGTCCCTTAACTGTGCTGCATGGGGTAATATTCCAAAAATATCTGTATGATTCAATCTAAAGAGACCTTTAGGAGAATGTGAGCAGTTGTGCTCTGCCCAGTCTCTTATACTCTGGCAGCTCTCAGCATCCCAGCTATGATGTGTGGGCTGCTAAGACAGGCGTCTTGACACAAGAGGCAGTTGAAGCTTGGGTATGATTCCTCTGCAGCCCTTAGTTCTGCTAATGACTGCTCTGCAGCCTTTTGTACTGAGTCCATTCGCTGAAGCATGGTTGGATGTGAGAAGTGAACTGCTCTCTTGCAAACATCCCCTGCTCCTCATTGCCTCCCATGGAGAAGGTTATTAGCTAGGGAAGATGCCAACACTGTGTGTGACTGCAGTCTCTTCCCTCCAGCATCCACTCAAAGGAGATCTTCCACTTTCTGCCTATTTCCTTCTGCCACTGCTGGGGATTCCTGCTCTGCATGGATCCAGCAAATTACGAAGGTATCAAAGGAAGAGTGCGTCCTAGCGTCCACTGTGGGGAGGTAAGAGATGGGAAGTGCTCAGTCCTGCAGAGACAGGGGTGCTGTGGGTTGAGTTGAGCAGGGAGCTATTGGTTTGGATATAGGGTATTGCTATGACATCACCAACCCAAAGCCTGGGCATGGCTTGTGCTCCATTCCAGCAGGACACTAGCAAGAGTCAAGTATTGGATGAGGACAGTGAGGAAGAAGAGGAGAACAAGGAAGAAGAGGAGGAGGATGGAGAAGCAAATGTGGAGGACTTGCTAGAGAATAGTTGGAACATTGTGCAGTTTCTCCCCCAGGCTGCCTCCTGTCAGAACTGCTTCCTGATGATTGTGTCTGGTGAGTGCAGTCTGCTGCTCACCTGGTCCTCCTTTGAATGTTACCTCTGGTGAGTAGAGCTATCCCCACCCTGCTGCTGCCCAAGCCATATGCACAGCATTCCCCACAGCTTCTTGAAGCTCTCTGTGCTACTGAGGAGGTTCTGATGTTGATCCAAAGAACCCCTTACAGTCAAAGACTGCACTGTGCTGGATGTGGTACAGAAGGGACCACCTCCGTGTCTGTAAATGTCATTGTTTGGGTGGTTTCAGCGCCAGTGTGAACTCTCTCAGAGAGGGGAAGAAGGTCACTAGTTCCTGATTAGTCATTGGTCCCCCAGGAGAGTCGACAAGCACAGTAGTGCTTGTGCCACTCTCTCATCGTGGACTGCATCTGGAGCTTTCCTTGTGTGTCTCTGCAGCCTACATTGTGGCTGTGTTCCACAGCATGAAGGAGGAGCTGCGGTGCAATGCCCCTGGGAGCACTCCCATCAAGAGGAGGGCCACGAGCCAGGTGTCCCAGGAGGCACTGGGAGAGACGTGAGCCATGCCTGGTGAGTACGGTTAGCCACAGTTAGGCATGGGAGAGCTGTGAGCAGCACTGCTGGGCCAGTCCTGCAGCAGGAAGAGAGCTGCCCTCCTTGCTGTCCCCGTATGCTTCCATATGGCTCAAGAGCTCTCTCTGCTCCTCCTCTCCAGGCATGATCACTTTCTCACAGGATTACGTGGCCAACGAGCTCACGCAGAGCTTCTTCACCATCACTCAGAAGATCCAGAAGAAGATAGCTGGTTCCCATAATGCCCCTGAGCCCTCAGACATGTTCCCAGTGCTACCTGGCTCCTACTTGCCACTCAACAACCCAGCTCTAGAGTTCATCAAATACGTCTGCAGGGTTAGTGGGATGGGCCGTGGTTTTTTTTCTTTTTTTCGTTTTTAAAAAGAAAAACTGTTGCAATTCTGCAATCAGTTTGTTTTGCCCAGCTAGCACTCGCATCAGAGTGAGTCCCCATGAGGACCGTCTTCTCTGCTGGTGGCCTTACCTAACATTTTCTCCTGTAGGTGTTGTCCCTGGATGCCAGAATAACTAACCAAGTAAACAAACTGCGCCGGGACCTGCTGCGCCTCATTGAGGTAGGTGAGTTCTCAGAAGAAGCCCAGTTTCGGGTCCCTTGCCGCTCCTATGTGCTCCCTGAAGTCATCCGCAGGAAGTGCAATTTTTGCAGGGACTTGGACCTGTGCAAAGACCCTGCCCTCTCGCAGATACAGCCTTCCTTTCCCAGGAAATCTCTTTTGCCCTGGCTGCATGCATGAAGTCCCTCTTGGGGACACCAGAGGCCCTAGCATGGTTGTGCTCTTGGCCTGTCGTGAACGCACATGTTGTCCGTCTTTCTCTCCACCCTTTGGCTTTGAAGGTTCCATGACAGTGATAAACCTGCCTTCAGGGTTATTTTCTGTTCATCCCCTTTCCTAGCTGCCTGTGACAGTTTGAGATGTGCTGGTGCTTTGGCTGATGCTTTATCCCCTCCCGAAATTGGTTATGGCTTCCTGGCACTTGGGGCTCTCAGAATGCTCTTGTTAGGCTGCGAGGGCTGAGGCTGCACCATGCTTTCTCTTGGGAAGAGTCACACTTGTGTTCATCTCCCTTCTCTCTGCCCCTCGGATGGGTCAGTGCTGCCCAGTTGGGTATGCTCCAACTGCCAGGCCCAGTATGACTCGGATTCCATTGAAATGGCACTGGTGGAAGCGCTGCAGAAGAAGCTGATGGCCTTGCTGCTGCAGGACTTGATGAGTGCTGGGCTGCCGTGCTGCGGGAGCCTGCCCTTGATGTGGCAGGCTGCAGCAGGAGGGCTGAAGCTGCTCTCTGCTCCTTGGAACCAGAGCAGCCCAACCTTACCTCTCTGACTGATGTGATGCAGTTGGGGATATGATGAGGCGAGTTTGGCTCGAGCGCTCTCCACTTCTTCTCAGCACATAGCTGCAGCCTTTTGTGGCTGGCTGAGGCTTGACCCATTGACCTGGTGTCAGTGGTGTGTCCCCAGAGAGCCCTGTCAAAGAACCGAGCTGCTCAGCCTTGTCTGCTATCCCAGCTAAAACCCCTTTGCCTCTAGGTGTGCAAGAAGTGTCATGGTGTGAAGGAGACACTTATGCCTGTGTACTGCAGCTGTGCTGGAGATTTTGCCCTCGCCATTTCTTCCCCAGTATGTATGCATCCTGCCACCAGGTCCGGCCTCCTGCCAGCAGCTCCTCTGTAATACCCAGTGAAAAACCCAGTGATAACTTGTGCGTAACGGCCTATCTGGCACAAGTTCATCTCTCTGTGCTTTCTGGCTGTTTATTCGTTGCTTTGTACTCAAGCCAGCCAGTCCTGCCTGACCACTTCTCCTGGCCTGGCCCTCTCCCTCCTGTCTCCTCCAGCTCCCATCTTCCCTGGCTCGTGCATGAGGTGTGCTGGGCAACCCTCCCTGACTGGTGTCTTCCCCCTCAGATCTTCATGGAGCACATCAACATCTTCCAGAGCATTGCTTGGCACTACAGTGTGGCCTATCTGCTGGAAACTATTGAGTGGCTGCTCTGTACAAACCACCAGCTCCAGCAGTGATGTGATGAACTTGTCCTCCTGTCTTTTTTTGTTGCTGTGTCAGCTCTGGATACTTGCTCTCACCTCTGCTGAAGAGCATTTGTGCTCTGTGACAGATCTCGGAGAAGCCGCATATCCATCTCGCACTGTGTGGGGGCGCTAAGCAGTGTTGGGGCAGTCCTGGTCACAGCCTGGTGCTGTGCTGGGGGAATTAAGAAGGTGCCTAGGGCTGGAACTGCTCTCTATGGGGGAGGGGGGACTACATTTGCCAGAGCCCTGCAGAAGCCCAGTTTGGGATGGGAGTTTGTGCTGTAGGCAGCATCCTGTGTGCATGAATCTCTGTGGTTTTAATGTGCAGTTTTATACAATTAAATGTGTCACAGACAATGCATCTGGTTCTTTGGGTGGAGGAGCATGTGCTATGGCCCACAGCAGGGAGCTGTAGGCAGCCTGGAAATGAGCATTCTCTGAGGCATGGGGCAGGATTCCTAGAGGGAGGAGAAAGCCAGATTCTTCTTGTTGGGCTGGAAGGGGAGCAAGGGAGCTGTCCCCCTTGGGTGCTAAAGCTTCAGGTTGACTGCAGTGAGTCATAGGGTGGGGGGGCTGCTCACTGAAATCCCAGCACAGGTGTGATGAAACCCAGGAGGCCAGTGCTTAGCTGAAGCCTGGCCTCCTGGTCCTTTCCATCTACTCCTGCTTGCAGAAGCCTGAAAAAGCATGAGGGGAGCCAAGATTACTAGATTCCAGTTAATTTTCTGGGCGTTTTGGAACACTGTGTATTCAGCTACTTCTGACACTTCCTTTTATATATATGTATATATATATATATATATATATATATATTCAATGCCCTCCACACATACTTTTATTGAAAATATTTTTCTGAGCTTTGTTTTTCACTTCTGTAGTATACCTGTTTCTATTAGCATTGGGTTATGGGGCAAGTGGTCCTGTCCTTCACTATGCTCTTCCTACATCTAGTACTGCTGAAAGGGGGGTTGAGGGGGCTGTACCTGTCTGTTTGTTTTCTTGATATTAGAGCTGGAGGAAATGAGCTGGCCTGGAGGGGCAGAGAAACCTGGCCCTAATGCAATCACTGCGTTGTGCAATTGAGTTAACGTTTGGTCCAACGGAGCCTCCAGTGGCTTCAACCTGCGCCGGGCAGCTCCTCTCAGCCCTGCATCATTGCTCCTGCTCTCCTCAGGGCAATGAGCTGCAGGAGGTGGGGGCAGTCACTTGCCTTCATCCTGCTGCTCTGCAGTGAGAGGCTGGCTCCGTCCCCCAAGCCCTTCCCATAAGTTTGCCTGCTCAGAGTTGCTCTTTGGTCATGGAGAAGCCAGGTCCTCTCCTTGGAATGAGGACAAGGTAGACTCCTCTTGCAATGGTGCTACCTTGTTCCCGTGAGCAATTGCACCCCAAGTCAAAGGGGGAAGATGCTCCCCAGCCCAGCAAGGGGAGCAAGAGGAGGTTTTGGTGCACCAGAAGTCCCCTGCCTGTCCCCCTGGCATGTCCTCCATCTGCATCCCCACCCTCCAGCCTGTGGGAGAGTCTTCAAGACATGGCTTGGGGTCTTCCCTTGCCCGGTGTGACAAGACCCCTTTCCCCCAAACTTCTGCCTGGGCTGAGCTATGCTGGACGAGGATGTGCTGAGCTGAGCTGCTGTAACCTGAGAGCCAGAAAACAGTCAGATTATGCCTGGGTGAGTTACTGCCAGGTACCTGCTGTGAATTGCTTTTGGGCATAGGCTCAGAGAGCTGCAGCCTCAGGGCAGGGTTGGTGTTGGCAGAGGTCCATGCACCACGCTGGCAGGGGTTGGGGGGGGACTTCTCCTCCTCCCCTGCTGCTGCAGTGCAGGGCAAGCAGGTGCTTGTACTCATGTTCCCTACCACCCGGGCTCCGGGGCAAGAGCATCCGTGCCCTGGCACTGCAGCAGGGTGCAGCTTTTGGGGTGGAGTGATGCGCATGTCCATCTCTCACCCCGCTAGCCATGACGCTGCACTGTCACCGCCCCCCCCCAGCACATGCTGCAGCAATCAGGCCCCAGGCAGCAAGGCTGAGTGGTTGCAGTTTATTGGGTACTGGCTGCTTGGCTAGTGCAGGACTTGCTCTAGTCCTCAGTACGGCTCCAGGGCCACCACCACTGCTGCAGCTCCAGCTGTGGCAGCTTTGCAGGGGCACAGGGGATGAGCAGGGCAGGCCTACTCGAGATGTCCCCACCCCTGCCCCCAGGACCCTGGGTGCCTGCAGCCAGGAGCTGCTCCAGGATGGGGCTGCCAGTGCTCCAAGCCAGCCAGAAAATGGTAATGCCCATTCCCGGTGTGCTGAAGCAGAGTCAGTAGTCAGGCACTGCCTTCTGCTCCAGAGCAAAAGCTCCTGAAAGCCCCCACAGGAGCCAGCCAGGGCACCACGGGTCTGCCCTGCCACTGGGGCTTTTTCTGACCCCCAGCCTCTCACAGCAGCTGGCAGCCATGGGGCAGGAGCTGCTTGAAGCATGGATGAGGGAAGGGAGGGGGCCGTGGCTCTTGGTGGCCAGCAGCAGCAGCCGGCAAGGTGCCCGGTGCATCCTGGCCAGGCACAGGGAGCATTGCGTGGGAAAAGCAGGTAGCTCAGAGTCGAGCAGGGCCCAGACGGAGGAAGTGTTATTGCTGCCTGGCACAGTGGCTCCTTCCAGCTGTGGTTGTACATAGTGGGGGAGGGACAAGCGGTCGGTCCCTGCAGGACAGGCTCTCTGGAGGCTGGAGAGCCCTGAGGTGCTGTATGTCGTGGAGCAGCCTCTGAGGCACCTTCAGCCTGCCGCGGGGGTGAGAGATGGCTGGAGGGGCCAGATGCCCTGGCAGCCCCAGCCACATGCTGCTGCCCACCCTGCGGACGTGCCCAGACACCCTGCCCTGCCTTGCTGGCAGCGTGGCCACTGCTCCATCCCAGAGGACCAAGCCTCCAGGGCCAGGATCAGGGTGGTACATGCTCAAATTTCCTGCTGCTGTACACCTGGTCCTTGTTCATGCAGCTCGGCAGGATCCAGTCCCAGAGGAAGGAGCCCTGGAAGGAGAGAGAGGGAGGTCAGTGCTGGGAGTGCGCAGCTGGGCCGAGCCCCCGGCACCAATACTCACCATTCCCAGCAAGCTCAGAGCCATGGCCAGGTTGATGACAGTGGGGATCAGGCTAAACTTCCCCGCCTGGCAGAAAGGACAGGATCAGCAATTGCTGCCCAGCCCAGGTTGCCTCCTGCCTGGGCCTGCATTCACTCTGGGCTGGGCACAAGGAATGAGGCTGAGCAGAGACCTCCCTCTGCCCAAGCCACAGTGTGGACAACCTGCCCAAGCAGCAGCACACACTATGAGGTCTTGCATTTCTTTCCAGCACACTTTGCACACTTTGCCAAAGGTTCTAATTTGAGGCACCTGGGATTCCCCCATTCCTC
The DNA here is from genome assembly GCF_028389875.1 of Rhea pennata. Lineage (NCBI taxonomy): Eukaryota > Metazoa > Chordata > Aves > Rheiformes > Rheidae > Rhea > Rhea pennata. Next base: position 37,174,877 of record NC_084670.1, on the reverse strand, counting down.
TGCAAGCCTGAGCGGAAGAGGCCTGGCTGTGTTCATCCCAGCTCTGAGGCAGCAGTGGAGAAGAGCTGCTTTTCCAGGACGGTCCTAGCACCACGGCAGCATATTATGCACGTATGCACCCCAGTAGCACATGGACCATGCAAAATCCTACCTGGCCCTGCACGATGACATCAATATGGATCCCACAGGCCTTGATCAACACTCGTGTGTGGGTCCTGTTCCATTTGTAATACTTCGCAGACCTACTGGGGAGACAGGTAGAAGGGCACAGTGGTGGGGACCAGCCACAGCAGGACCAGGGAGGGCAGGAGTAGGATGCAGGACTGCAAGTGCCACTGCCTGGGACAGAGCCATCACCTGCAGCTGTAGCCAGGGGAAGCTGAAGTGGTCTTGGGGTTGAGGCGGTGGAAGGAGTAGTGGGGATTGCAGTCGGTTTCAGGCAGGCCCAGGTTACAATTCCAGTTGGTGATCACCCCACCCTGCAGCAGAAACCGGCAGGCCTAGCACAGCACCAGCACACCATGGACACAGTGAGCCCAGGGCACAGCACTACTGTGCACACAGCTTGGCCATGGGCATGATAACCCAGCAAGCATGGCATGGCATTTCCCCCCCCTCAGGTGTTAGCACAGCTGTCATCCTCATCACCAGCTGGGAAAGGCCAGGAATGCCACCATACTGGGGCACACGGCCCTGCCAGGGAAGCCAGCAGCACTGCTTGCAAGGCTGCTTACCCAGGGGAGCTCTGCCCCAGCAGTGGGCTTTCCAGCTGAGTTGGGAGCATGGCTAGGCATCAAGGAGCATTCCAAGATGCAGAGTGGGGGGACTGTAGGGTGTGGAGGGTGCTGGGGCTGAGCAAGGGATGCAGAACCTGGAGGGAGGATGGAACAGTACTGAGTTCCTTCCCTGGATGGGAATTATTTACTCCCAAGAGGGCAGCAGAGGCAGCAGGGCTGGATGGGGCTGGAGACCAAATGCTGGGTGCACTGCCCTCCCCTGGCAATGTCATGGTATTTCCCAAAGTGTGTGAATGAGTCCCTACCACTGGGCGAGCAAACCTGCCAGTCCTGGCAGTGATACAGGCACACCTGCAGTCTATGCTTTGCTGCCAGCTGGCCTCCTGCTCTCCAGCCTCTGCACAGGGGCCTCGTAAGAGAGACCCTGGGCCTGGGAGCCTTGCAGGCCTCTGCATGTGCAAGGTGGGCAGAAAGGACTGCTCAGGGGCTGCAGTGAATGTGCTGTGCTCCGAGCTGTTGAGGCTGGCTAAGCTGCCACTGCCCTCAGCCCATCCCAGGTAGCCCCTGCAGCATACTGGCAGGGCAGCAGGGCCAGGGACCTGCCTCCAGCTGCCTCTGAGTCTCAACAGTGCCATTGTGTGAGTGATGATCCCATGGAGCCAAGCACTAGAGCAGGTGCTGAGGGAACGCCCTGTGCCCAGCCAGCAAGACCTTGGGCCCTCTGGGAGAACCATCCTCCCAGGACATGACACCTTCTCTACCAGCTCCCTTAAGTTCTCTTCTGCCTGCTCCACGATGAAGCTCCGCTTGAAGATGGGGCAGTAAAGGGCAGAGGTGGTGTTGAAGGTGCAGCTTTTCAAGTAACTGTTCTCAGCTGCTTGAATGTTGCCCCTGGGGAGACTAACCCAGAGCCATGGCATAGAGCAGCACACCAATACTCCTCAATTTTCTTCCTAATATATTGAAGCACCCAAACAAAACATTAAACCCCAGCTCTGCTCATTGGTATCCATGCCATCACTGATGGTCCCAGCTGATGAACGGTGAAGGGATTTCCTAGGAGAACTACATACCAGATGTGGATGTATGCAGGCACTCAGAAATGCACATGACTGACTAAGGGATGGCCTGCACAGCAGGAGGGTGGAGAGCAGGAACAGGAGGAACTCTGGGGTAGTTACCTGGCGAGATGCTGGCATTTTCAAAGGGATTCTTGTTCCCAAAGACTTTAACCGCTCCCTTTGCAAGGCCACATGCCCCATATCTACCCACCAGTGTGAGCATTCCTGCTCCTTCTTGCTCAATAATTACCATCCTCATCATCACCACCTTTCTCAGTGGAGGCAGGGGCAAGCAAGAGTGAAGGATAGGTGGATGGAGTAAAGGTTGAGAACTCAGTATTACAGAGACAGCAGCTGAGCACCAAAAAACGTCCTGTCCCAGCAGGTTGAGGGAGGTGATTACTGCCCTCTCCTCAGCACTGGTGAGGCCACAGCTGGAGTGCTGTGTGTGGGTGTGGTATCACCAGTACAAGAAAGACATGCACTTACTGGAGCAAGTCCAGCAATGATGATGAAGGGACTAGAAGCATCTCTCATCTAAGGGGAGGCTGAGAGAAATGGGACTGTTAAGTCTGGAGAAGAGAAGGCTCAGGGGCATCTTATCAATGTGTACAAATACCTGATGGGTAAGAGTAAAGAAGATGAAGCCAGGCTCTTCTCAGTGGTGCCCTGTGATCATATGAGAGGCAATGGGCATAAACTGAAATACAGTAATTGTGTCTGAACTTAAGAACAAACATTTTTTTACAGTGAGGGTGATCAAACACTGCACCAGGTTGCCCAGAGAGATTAGAGAGTCTCTATCCTTGGAGATACCAAAAACCCGAGTTGGCTTGGCCTTGAGCAACCTGTTCTAGGAGACCCCGCTTTAAGCAGCTGTTGAACTAGGCAATCTCCAGAGGTGCTTCCAACTCCGTCATTCTGGGAGCAACCTAGGAACAGGGATCCCCTGTGAAAAGCCAGCATCTCCTCCAGCTGCCAAATGGCACTGCTCCACTCCTGCCTCTCCATCCTTCAGGCTTGTCCATGTATTTCAACCACATCTTCCTGCTGTCAGTGAACACTCATTCCTCTGGTACCTAATTGTTACGGGAAATGGCTGTGCTATCCACCATTGCACTTTCAGGAAGGCATCTGACCCATCTTTGGTGCCCATACCTGACACTCACTTCCTCTGCTGGACACCAAGCCAGCATTTCAGAGCTCTTCTCGGTGCCGCCAGCACTAGGCATGCAGCCCCCTGTCTTCTGCCCTGTGAGGATGAACACACAACGCTGAACTTCCTGGCAAATGGGATCCTGCCCAGTGTGCAGTGCTGCACAGATCACTTGTCCCTGCACATGCCCAGCTCTCTGTGGCCCAACATGTCCATGTCCCCAGGGGTACAGTCATGGTCGCAGTTGCATACAGCACTGCAAACTGTTAGCCCCTGCAGGGTCATGGGGGACATGATGAGAACAGGACATGCACCTGCTAGACCTACGCTGTGGCTGCAGAGGGGACGGGGCACCCCATGTGCTTCCCCATCTCTGCATAGGTGCCAGCCCTTGCAAGCTGCCTGGGGTAAGCCGCTGTTAAGCGTGCCTGCGGTGGCCCTACTCTAGCATGGCTTTCCTTGGTGTGTCCTCCGGAGTAGACAGTCAACCCTCTTCTCCATTTCCTTGCATGGGAACTGAGCCAGGGGCAGCTGTGCTCACTAGGATTCCCCAGGTCTCTGCATCCGCCAGCAAGCTCCGCTCAGTCTCCACACATCTCCCCTCCCGTGATCCCTCACTAAGCAGCCCCCAAACAGTGCCCAAGCCAAGGCAGGCAGGGGGATCCCTGCCAGAAAATGGTAGCAGCAGAGGAGAGCGACAGGCACCAACATCACGTCCACGTGCAGCTCCGCACTGACTGTCCTGGGGTCTCTGCTGGCAGCTCCACACATCTCTGTAACCCACCATCCTCTCCATTCCTCTTCCCAGGCCCACCTCACCTCAGGGCAGGTCTCTATCGTCTGGGCAGGGCTGACCTCCACCCACGCAAGGATGCGGAAGGTGCTCCCGCCCTAGGAAGCAACCAGCAGAGATGATGCTATTTGTAGGAAGGCAGAGCTATGCTTTGACGCAGGGACACGCAAGCGTACGCACATGGAGATGAGACCACATGCATTCTCATGTAGAGTCACGTGCAGCTGTGCATACATGCATTTGCACATGCACGCACACAGAGGGCACACACACACACACACTGGGACAGTGCACACAGGTTCACACCTGTGCTCATACCACCACGTACACATGCCTATTCACACAGGGACATGCAAGCCGTGACTTTGCACTGCTGTGGAAAGCACCCCCTGGCAGCACTTTGCTGAATCTGGAGCTGGTTCTGCAGGCAGCACACAGGGCAGAGCTGCTGTCCCATGTACCCAACAGGCTCGAGTCAACCTTTGCTCTTTGGAAACAACCAAATCCTGTTGAGAATGGCAGTGGCAGGGAAAAACTCCAGCACTGAGTCCTCACACTGGGGTCACCACTATCCCCAAATCACCTGCCTCCTGAAAGCTCCGATCTGCATCAGTGCAACAGCAAGAAGCATTCTGCCTTCAAAGTCATTTCTCCATGGGTTCTTGCTGCTTTTAATCACAGATTGCTGAAAGCCTGAGGTGGGCAGGAGGTTTGCAGGCCTCTAGTCCACCCCTCTGCTCTAGGCAGGGCTAACTCCACGCAAAGCAGGCTGCTCAGGACCTTGTCCAGCTATGTCTTGAACCTCTCCAAGGACACAGGGCTCCCACCTCTCTGGTGCCTCTCCCAGGGCTGTACCACTCTCAGGCACAAGAATAGTTTCCTTTCTACCAGTCCTAATTCCCCCAGGGGCACCTCAGGCCAGCTGCCTCTCGTGCCTTCACTGAGCACCTCTAAGAAGAGTCTGCCTCCATAGCCTCCTCTGGGTGCTGGATCACTATCTTAGATGCTCCTTCATTATCCTTTCCCGAGACAGGACAAATGCAGCTCCTTCAGCCTTTCCTCCTAGGTTGTGTTTTCCAGCCCTGACCATCTTCATGGGCTCTGCTGCACTTGCTCCAGCTTACTGGCAGCTCTCATGGTCCCTGCACAGGTCATTGCATTCCAGATGTGGCCTCACTGTTGCCACCTAGGGGGCATTCATCTGGCTCAACATCTCTGTGAGAAGACTTCTGGGAATAGTGGAAGGCTCCGAGACTCTCTGTCCGAGAGAGGCCATCAAGCAGGTCTGACACACTGGCCAGGTGATGCTGGGTGGCGGCTGCAAGCCATGTCCACACTGGCAATGCTCGAGACCAGCCCAAGCTCTTCCACAGACCAGCTTGGTAATTTCAAAAGCATTTTGCCAAACCACTGCAAACTCATCCTCTCTCTCATGCCACCCATTGAAAAAGCTAAGATCCTGCCCCAGGGCACCAGGCCATCTCCACTCTGGCCACGCAACAGGCCTGGGGCAGCTGCCACATCTGAAAGTGCCCCACCAAAGTCATGCGGTTGCCTCGAAAGATGAAAAGCTGAGAGAGTGCCTCTCCTCCACGACGGAGCCCAGCATCAAAGGCACGTTCTTCTTCCCGCTTCTCACTTGCAGAGTCTGGCAAGGTTCAATCTGTTTCCCCTAAGCTTTGGGGCAGTACAAAGCTGATCTGCCCTCTGCTACAAATAGCTGCAGCTGGCAATAATAGCCCTGGCAAACAAGGAGGTGAATATCAGAGCCTCCCCTGACCTGATCTGAGAGTGCCCTCTCCCGCCCTGAACATCCAAAACCACAGAGGCCTGACGCTGCTTGTCAGGGCAGGCAGAGCATGGCGCACCTGCCTGGCTAAGGCCTTAGGGCCCTGCCTGGTGCTACGTGCCAAGCTCCGCTGAGCCTGCCGCACAGCACTGCAAAGGTGACCTAACATGCAGTCCCAATGTGTCTGGGACGCAGCTATGGTTGCCTCATCGGGAGCCAAGGACAGTGCTGGGCCTGGAGGAGGGAACACAGGAGTCCCCGTGCAGGCAGCGCAGACCACCACACAGGACAGCTTCCTTTGCTGGGTCCATGTGGATGAAGGAGCAGTTGGGAAGCCCTTGCAGAAAGTCTGCTGTTCATCTACTGCTCCAAGAGGCCACCCAAAGCAAGCAAGACAAGAGAAGAGAATGGAGAAAGGAGGGTCGGAGCCTCACCTCGGCCAGGGCTGGGGGGGGGGAGAGAGCAGATGCAGGGGAGGGGGTAGTGGGCTCTGTACACCCCAACATCCCACACCTTGCTTGGTGACTGTGTCACGCCCTTGACTTTGGTGAGGACAGAGCTCTCTGGCTTTGTCTCCCATTCCTGGTAGCCCTTCTGAAGGATGAACACAGATGTATAGGGAAAGGACAGGAAAAGGAGCTCTCAGTGATCTCCTCACCTCTGGGATCCAGAGTGCTGCATCCATACTAGGTGATACTTGGTGGGAATGGTTCCTGTTGCAACTTTTGTATCCGTACTACGTGATACTTGGTGGGAATGGTCCGTGCTGTAACTTTTGTGTGTCTAGAACACTACCGCTGTGTTAAGCAGAATACAAGTAAGTAACTAAGAAGGTCTTGGAAATCTGTGAGAAAGAACAGCGGTTGGTTACATAGAGATTCGGTGGCTCCCAGCCACAGAATAACCACGAGAAGCAGTCAACATGAAGGTCTCAAGTTGAAGAGTAATGAAATAGTGACCCCCAGAGTCAATGTGGCCCCCGAAATAAGTCTGCACACGTGCACAGTGTCATAGCCCGTTTATGCAACAGGGGCGGAGTTGGGCTAAACTCCCTGCACTTGCTGGGCCCACGTGCCGGGACTTCCGCCTACCATGAATAACCATAAGTACCAGAATTTTTCCAAAAGAGAGGGAGGCTGCTTCACAACAGAGGGCTACGTTGCCTCCTCGGGGACACCCGAAAGGATTGTGCCTGCCAACTCTCTCTCTCTCATCATGCAGATGATCGGGACAAGCATTGGAGTGGTCCTTCTCAAGATTTCCCTTGGGTCGGTCTCTTTGTAAGTATTTACTAATAAACTGCTTGCTGCTGAAGAGTGCGTGTGTGTGTGTGTGTGTGTGTGTGTGTGTTAGTGCTGGCTTGCCAAAGCGGACACTTGGCCCCCCAGAACCTGAGTGGAACAAGTGCTGCCTAGCACCATCTGTGGGCACTAGCACATGGGGCTAGGAGACACAGGGCTCTGCTGCCATGTGAGGTATTTGAGGGCAGCAGGCAGGATGGGAAGGGCTCTGCTGGGCTACTTTGTTCACAAGGCACCTGTCATCCATCTCCTGCAGCTCTGGAAGTCCCTGGGATCTGGCACTGCAATGCTCCACCTGCACCTTCTCTTTCCTATCCCTCTGCTCCGCTTCCAATCACACTTCCAGGAGATCATGGTATGGGGCAATATGTGGGCAAGGAGGTAATCTCAGAGCCACCAAAGGCAGGCAGAGTGGACAGACAACTAAGAGAGAGCTGCCACACTCGCCTTGCCCTGTACAGCAACACATGCCCACGGTCTCTGCTGTATCTCGCCCGGCCTGCAGGCATGGCCCCTCCGTTACCTGGTCCCAAGCAGCTTCTGGAGAGCATAGGCTCCAGCACAGCTGCTTTGTGGCACAGGAGAGGGTGGAGGTAGTGGGCGGGGAGTCATGCCAGGGCAAGCACCAACACCCTGCTCTCTCTGGCTGCCAGCAGTACCTGCTAATCTGGGCTTTGCACAGCTCAGGAAAGGTGAAAGTATCCCAAAGGCAGGGATGGGATGAGGACAGCATCAGGTCCTCAGTGCCACAGAGGAGCCACGGCAGCCACCTCAAACAGCCCTTGCCATGTTGATCTGCACAGGCAGGCAGAGCGCCCCAGCAGGGCAGTCTCAGGAGAGCCAGCCTCCCTGGCCTGAGGGGTCCTCAGGCACCTCATGGCTACCTTGCCCACGCAGGGCAGGCCTTCGCGGTTGGCAGAAAGCACAGGCAGAGCTCTGCCACCCACTTCCTTCAGCAGCCAAGCATTACCCATCTCCTGCAGACGTAGAAATCCCTGGGATCCAGCATTGCCACGCTGCAGCCATGCTATCCACAGGTGTGCAGGCCAGGAGAAGCTCTGCAAGCTGCTCAGGCAGGACTGGCTGGCTTGGGCACAAAGCAACGAATAAACATCCAGAAAGCACAGAGAGATGAACTTGTGCCAGATAGGTTGAAACGCACAAGTTATCACTGGGTTTTTCACTGGGTATTACAGAGGAGCTGCTGGCAGGAGGCCAGACCTGGTGGCAGGATGCATACATACCGGGGAAGAAATGGTGAGGGCAAAATCTCCAGCACAGCTGCAGTACACAGGCATAAGTGTCTCCTTCACACCATGACACTTCTTGCACACCTAGAGGCAAAGGGGTTTTAGCTGGGATAGCAGACAAGGCTGAGCAGCTCAGTCCTTTGACAGGGCTCTCTGGGGACACACCACTGACACCAGGTCAATGGGTCAAGCCTCAGCCAGCCAGCAAAAGGCTGCAGCTATGTGCTGAGAAGAAGTGGAGAGCGCTCGAGCCAAACTCGCCTCATCATATCCCCAACTGCATCACATCAGTCAGAGAGGTAAGGTTGGGCTGCTCTGGTTCCAAGGAGCAGAGAGCAGCTTCAGCCCTCCTGCTGCAGCCTGCCACATCAAGGGCAGGCTCCCGCAGCACGGCAGCCCAGCACTCATCAAGTCCTGCAGCAGCAAGGCCATCAGCTTCTTCTGCAGCGCTTCCACCAGTGCCATTTCAATGGAATCCGAGTCATACTGGGCCTGGCAGTTGGAGCATACCCAACTGGGCAGCACTGACCCATCCGAGGGGCAGAGAAAGGGAGATGAACACAAGTGTGACTCTTCCCAAGAGAAAGCATGGTGCAGCCTCAGCCCTCGCAGCCTAACAAGAGCATTATGAGAGCCCCAAGTGCCAGGAAGCCATAACCAATTTCGGGAGGGGATAAAGCATCAGCCAAAGCACCAACACAGCTCAAACTGTCACAGGCAGCTAGGAAAGGGGATGAACAGAAAATAACCCTGAAGGCAGGTTTATCACTGTCATGGAACCTTCAAAGCCAAAGGGTGGAGAGAGAGAGAAAGACGGACAACATGTGAGTTCACGACAGGCCAAGAGCACAACCATGCTAGGGCCTCTGGTGTCCCCAAGAGGGACTTCATGCATGCAGCCAGGGCAAAAGGATTTCCTGGGAAAGGAAGGCTGTACCTGCGAGAGGGCAGGGTCTTTGCACAGGTCCAAGTCCCTGCAAAAATTGCAGTTCCTGCGGATAACTTCAGGGAGCACATAGGAGCGGCAAGGGACCCGAAACTGGGCTTCTTCTGAGAACTCACCTACCTCAATGAGGCGCAGCAGGTCCCAGCGCAGTTTGTTTACTTGGTTAGTTATTCTGGCATCCAGGGACAACACCTACAGGAGAAAGTGTTAGGTAAGGCCACCAGCAGAGAAGACGGTCCTCATGGGGACTCACTCTGATGCGAGTGCTAGCTGGGCAAAACAAACTGATTGCAGAATTGCAACAGATTCTTTTTTAAAAACGAAAAAAAGAAAAAAAACACGGCCCACCCCACTAACCCTGCAGACGTATTTGATGAACTCTAGAGCTGGGTTGTTGAGTGGCAAGTAGGAGCCAGGTAGCACTGGGAACATGTCTGAGGGCTCAGCGGCATTACGGAAACCGGCCATCTTCTTCTGGATCTTCTGAGTGACGGTAAAGAAGCTCTGCGTGAACTCGTTGGCCACGTAATCCTGTGAGAAAGTGATCATGCCTGGAGAGGAGGAGCAGAGAGAGCTCTTGAGCCATATGGAAGCATATGGGGACAGCAAGGAGGGCAGCTCTCTTCCTGCTTCAGGACTGGCCCAGCAGTGCTGCTCACAGTTCTCCCATGCCTAACTGTGGCTAACCGTACTCACCAGGCATGGCTCACGTCTCTCCCAGTGCCTCCTGGGACACCTGGCTCGTGGCCCTCCTCTTGATGGGAGTGCTCCCAGGGGCATTGCACCGCAGCTCCTCCTTCATGCTGTGGTACACAGCCACAATGTAGGCTGCAGAGACACACAAGAAAAGCTCCAGATGCAGTCCACAATGAGAGAGTGGCACAAGCACTACTGTGCTTGTCGACTCTCCTGGGGCACCAATGACTAATCAGGAACTAGTGACCTTTTTCCCCTCTCTGAGAGAGTTCACACTGGTGCTGAAACCACCCAAACAATGACATTTACAGACACGGAGGTGGTCCCTTCTGTACCATATCCAGCACAGTGCAGTCTTTGACTGTAAGGGGTTCTTTGGATCAACATCAGAACCTCCTCAGTAGCACAGAGAGCTTCAAGAAGCTGTGGGGAATGCTGTGCATATGGCTTGGGCAGCAGCAGGGTGGGGATAGCTCTACTCACCAGAGGTAACATTCAAAGGAGGACCAGGTGAGCAGCAGACTGCACTCACCAGACACAATCATCAGGAAGCAGTTCTGACAGGAGGCAGCCTGGGGGAGAAACTGCACAATGTTCCAACTATTCTCTAGCAAGTCCTCCACATTTGCTTCTCCATCCTCCTCCTCTTCTTCCTTGTTCTCCTCTTCTTCCTCACTGTCCTCATCCAATACTTGACTCTTGCTAGTGTCCTGCTGGAATGGAGCACAAGCCATGCCCAGGCTTTGGGTTGGTGATGTCATAGCAATACCCTATATCCAAACCAATAGCTCCCTGCTCAACTCAACCCACAGCACCCTTGTCTCTGCAGGACTGAGCACTTCCCATTTCTTACCTCCCCACAGTGGACGCTAGGACGCACTCTTCCTTTGATACCTTCGTAATTTGCTGGATCCATGCAGAGCAGGAATCCCCAGCAGTGGCAGAAGGAAATAGGCAGAGAGTGGAAGATCTCCTTTGAGTGGATGCTGGAGGGAAGAGACTGCAGTCACACACAGTGTTGGCATCTTCCCTAGCTAATAACCTTCTCCATGGGAGGCAATGAGGAGCAGGGGATGTTTGCAAGAGAGCAGTTCACTTCTCACATCCAACCATGCTTCAGCGAATGGACTCAGTACAAAAGGCTGCAGAGCAGTCATTAGCAGAACTAAGGGCTGCAGAGGAATCATACCCAAGCTTCAACTGCCTCTTGTGTCAAGACGCCTGTCTTAGCAGCCCACACATCATAGCTGGGATGCTGAGAGCTGCCAGAGTATAAGAGACTGGGCAGAGCACAACTGCTCACATTCTCCTAAAGGTCTCTTTAGATTGAATCATACAGATATTTTTGGAATATTGCCCCATGCAGCACAGTTAAGGGACAGATCCCTACTCTGGGCATGATGGCGAGAGAACCAGGTGACCTTGTCCCCTTTCTTCCAAAGCTAACTTTGCAAGAAATGCAGTGCTGAGGACCAAGAAGAGGCAAGAATCAGCATCCTCCTTCCACACCTTGAGCCATGTCTTAGCTCAGCCTCCAGAAGATTTTCTCCAGGCCTGGCTTGCTGAGCGTACCCTTTGGCAGCCAAGTGTGCCCCACCTGTTGATAATGTACTCCATGTAGCCGATGGCATCCTCAATTCGCCGTTTCTTGGTGCACAAGATGATCTGGTTGAAGTTGGCATAAACCACTGAAGAACCAAGACGCTTGAACTCAGCCACTAACGGTCAAGCAGAACACAGGAGCTGGAGGCAGTAGGCTGGAGGAACTGCTGCTATTTAGCTGCCATTAAATAGGGAACAGCAAACCACAGCATAACATACAATTCAGGAAGGATGTGCTGCTCCAGCACAGCCAGTAGTCAAATGCCTAGGTCTCGCCATCTAAGGGAGCTCCAACCACAGGATGGCAGGCACTCCAACAAAAGTTGGACCAACTATGCATCTGCAAGTTACTGGGCCTTTCCAGAGGTTGTGCCACAGGTGCTCAAAAAGACCCAGCTATGGGTGCCAATAGAGTACCACCCATGGCTATGTCCGTCTGCTCCACGCACAGGGCATGGCAAGCTCCATTTTCACTTACTGTAGGAAAAGCTTCTTCATCATGTTGTGCAGAGGGCGATGTAAAGCTGGCTTATAAAGCAGTGAGGAGGGAGAGCGGAGCCAGCGGTAAAAGCGAATCACCTGGTTGTCTGCATAGATGTTGGGATACTGTGTGATCTCCTTCACCCAGCTCACCATCATGCTCCGTGGCAGGATTCTGAAGAGCAGAGACGAGCATCATACCAGGCACATGAGCCCTTCCTCCTTTCACACACTGACATGTTTTCAGATAACGCTAGAGCAAGTGGCAACTCTGCCAAAGCAGAGATGCATTAGCTCTCAGCACATAAGCCACAGGGCAAACATGTGCCTCTGTGACCTTGTGGAGGTGAAGAGAAGAGAAACAGGAAAGGGCAAACTCTTCAAAAGCATCTCCTCACATATGCTGGCTGAGCCACTAGGTAGAGCTGATCCTCAAGCCTAAAAGGGAGGATGTCAACAGACAAAGCTGGGCTTCGCCTCCTTCCCTCTGCCAAGCCAGCTGCCTGTTGTGCTTCAAGGCACCCCACAAACCACATGCTAGTAAGAATCTGGAGAGGCTAAAGCCAGCCAGTCAGCTGGGAAGGAGGACCCTGCCCTCTCGCAGGTACAGCCTGGGAAGCAGGACCCTGAGGGCATCAGGCAGGATGAAACAGATGCTCTATCTCATGCTGACCCTTACAGACATACCTGAAGGGGTTGGAGCACAGGGCAGTCTCATCATAGCTGGCTGGAATGTTGGCACCTTGGTTCCCTGTCACCATGTCTTCTAGAGATGCCTGCTGGATCACATCAAAACTGATACTCACACTGGGACCTCCTTCCATGTCATTGATGTGATGGGACTGTAACACTGTGTTTACAGCCAAGCTCTGAATATCCAGCTCCAGACACACTGTGAACAAACACAACCTGTCAACGGGCAAGCAGGGCAGAGAACCAGCAAGCACACAATCCCCTCTCCAGGTATGATGAATGCACCCACTTACCAGGACTTTCCACAAGTTGTAAGAGCTCTTTACAGGTCTTGCTGCATCTACCGAGTGCAACATCAAGATATTCATATCAGGAAATGGTGAAAGCCTGTATGGTACTGCAGCAGCATGGGAAACTGTGCTGCTCTCCAGACTGCCACGCACCTTGTATTACAGGCCTTAAAGGACACTTTTGGCACATGGCCAGACCTCTCCCCTCTACGGCCGTGATGCTATGTACGGATGGCCCCATTCACTGCACAGTTAAACAGCAGAGCACCTTCCAACAAAACTTGGATCTACTTCCCCTCCAGCGGCCACCAGCTTTTTCTGGAAACTGCAGCAGAGGTGCTCAGAACAACTATCAGTCAGCTTGTTTTGCATCACAGAAAGATTCATCCTAGCGACCACCAGAAGTGATCTTCTGAATGCTGCTATGAGAGGCCACAAACTAGAAAATAATCTGTACTTAAATGCCTACATGCATTTTTCTATTGCATACAGGACTCTCTATCCCCAGGAGATGCCAATTGCATATATCCTGTCCAGATCATCGCTCAACTTCTGAAGCTGTCAGCAACTGCAGAACTGCTCAGATACTCTTCTGCCACTGCAGCCATCCTTCTCCTGAAGAAGGAAGCACTTGAAGAGCACTTGGCTCGGCTCCCGCTCAGTGCTGTCCTACCTGTGGAGTAGCAGCCAGGGTTGTTTATCTCCACTGAGGCTCTCTCGTCAAACTCCGTAACTAAACGGTTGTCATCAGCCTCTTTACCCCCCAGCTCTGGGCGGGCCGTGGGTGAGAGCCACGCCAAATGGTTGTGGCGACAGAGGTGGTGGGAGAAAAACAGGTCAGAATCAAAGGTAGACATGTCATCAGGGAGATTCCCAATGGGGATGCGGTAATATCTGAGGAAAGGAAAGAGGTACAGTCATCAGGGTAAACACATCAATAGAAGAACTGTGCCAGCATCATAGTTGCTTGTCCCAACAAGCGCAAGAGCACAGAAGGTGACAGCATCTGGCCTCATCTTGGCCTCAGGCTCCTGCAGTCTCCCTTTCCCACCCAACCAGGAACAAAGTAACCTCCCTAGGGGAATGTGGCCATGGCAGCAGGTGGGCCCAGGATCTCTCACCAGGACTGGGACAGTTCCAGATACTGGGACACCTGCTGGCTTTCCTCTGCCATAGGGACCTGCTTCCCTTTATTTGCGACTGGAACCAATGGCTGAAGGGGCTTAGCAGCCCCCAAATCCTCTTGTCTCCAGTCTGGGAGCTGGGTGTTCCCCCCTGGTGCTGGTTAGCTAGGACCTGAGAGAAATGACAGCAGGAAGATTTGGGGGCTGAGGCCACACTATCAGCAAGAGATGCCCATCAGCACAGCCAACTCCTTTCTCTCACTCTTATTACCTGTCTCTTGCCTTCAGAAGTGAAGAGCTCATTAATTTTCTTTTGTTTGTACACATCATTCTTCTCTAGGAGTTTCTTGTGCAGCCAGTCGGGATGCCGGATCCATGGGACAGGATTCTTTACCTGAGGAATATTGTCAAATCACACATAAGCAGTCCCCAGAGCCAATGCCCTCTGCCTTTCCTCCCATCACCACAGACCTGCAGCCCTCCTGTCCTTTCCCACCTCCATACCTGCTGCAGTGCTGCAGCAAGAGTGATGATTTTCTGGATGGTGCTGCCTAGTCTCTCAGTATAGTAGTCCCAGTCCAGAATCTGGGCAAGACACACAATAGTAGACAGTGAAGTAGATGGAGTAGAAAGGTGCTGCTCTGGGCTCCGCTGGGTGATGCAGGGACCAGCATTTCTCCTTGCTTGCAGCACTCTCCACAGCACTTCACTTTGTGACAACAAGTAACTGCTGCCCACATAGTGCCTCCCGAGGGAGGAGCTGCAGCCTAGTGCAGGAGAATCAAAGGCTGTGCTGCTCCATAGGGGCGTTCAACTCACCGCCCGCATGCTGAAGTCCTGCAGTGAGGGGCTCTCCAGCCATTTCCGGAGGTAGTGCTTCCGTACACTGGGCTCTACTTGGAAGACGGCAAGTGGGATGGCCCTGGAGAAGATAGGGAAGCACCAACCAGCAGCAAGGTCACTGGCAGCACAGCACCCCATCTTCCCAGCCTGCACACACCTCTCTGGGCTTCTCCTCTCACCCCTCTGCTATGCCAACAAACAGCAGGCAATTGCACAGCATTACTCACCATTACAGTCTCTTTTATGGTCCAAGCCAGTACACCAGCAATCACTTGGTCATGCCACATCAATTCACCCTGCCATTCCCTTCACATCCTCCCAAAAGTCCGGGCCCCTCAAGACAGGTTTACTTCTCTGTGACTGGAGACCCTTCTGCTTTCTTAGCAATGATAAACCGGCAGCTTAGCCCTGCATCCTTCACCATCTAGGCTCCCAAGAATTCTGCCAGATGCTTGGAAGTGCTGATGCAAGTGGATTTCTGCTCCCCGGAGTCTTCTAGCCTGTGAGACATGGAACGGTTCTCTGAGATCAGCTCAAACAGCTCTCAAGCAGGCATGTTGGCAGCCTGAAAAAGAGAACAAGGAAAAAAACCTCACTATCAGGAACCTAATGATCAAACCTAGTTGCTATCATATACATGGAACATTTAAACTGATTGATATGGCTGTCTTTATGAGGAGTTTGTGAATAATCTCTGCTCCAGTTGTGAACATGACCTATGGAATATAGAGATCACGGACATGAGATCTGCATCAGAACTCATGCTGTGAATGCAATGCTTTGAAATGATGTTGTATGGCAAACTCTTAGTGGGCCCAGCTCTGTAGTGCCAGATGCAAAATACAAAGGGGAAGTGCTCCCAATAAACTCCCAAGCAGAGCAGTCGCTCCGGTTTCTCATCTCTCCTGCTCCCCAGTTTGAGGCTCTGTTTTCTGGCATTGTCTCTGCTCCTGCTGGTTATTTTAAAGCTAATCTCTTCCGGGCTCCTCAGAAAAGATTCTGCAGGCAAATGGCTCTGCCATCCTCTGATTCAGTGAGTGGCTCCAGAGAAAGTCCTTGGTGGAAGAGGACCACCAGGCTACCTCTGTGAAAGAGGTGACTGGAGGACAACACTTACCCACAATTAAGTGGTAACAGCTGAAAGAAGTGCTGTAATAACAGGTCTGGTGCTAAAAGACCCAAAAGAGCAGCCCTAGAGAATCAAAGAGGCAGAAATTACAGGCAAACAGCCATCAGAGGCACAATGGACCAACCATTCTCTTCAGACAAAGCCCATACTCCCTACAGTGTTAGGGTAGCTTTGACATCTCTTCTCTGGCCCCAGCCTGGGAAGACAAACATGCAGGGGATGCATATCCTGCAAACCCTACACTCACCTTGTAGGTGAGGAGGTACTGGTTGTGCCTCCAACCAGTAATCAGCCACCTTGGCTACAGAGGCAGAGACCTCCTCCAGTGTGGTGCCTTTCAGAAAGGGCTCAAATACAGAAGACTGGAATATCTTCACCAACTGCAGCTCTCCCTGTCGCTTCACCTCAAACCCTTTCAGTTCAGCCAACGATCCATCTTCACTGAAGACTGCATACCTAGGATATAGAGCTTGTGCAAAACCTGGTCTATGCCAAGGAACACTTCTCCCAGGATGCTGCTTACTACCCTCCTGCCAAAGTACTTCTAGTATTGCCAAACCAGGCAGCCACCAGGTAAGTTCATCCAAGCTGTAGGGCTCTGTACTAGCAGGATCTAGGCATATTTACACAGCTAGAGGCAGTAACATTATGAACTACTTCAACTCCAGCTGCAAAAGCACATCATCCTCTGCCCCCAACTTGCCAATACTAATTGGCAAAATGTTCTTAAATGCACACAAATAAAGGGCAAGAAGTGAGAGTCAGGGTGAGAGGAGTAGAGAAATGGAGTGAGGTACTAGGAAAAGCCTTATAGAGGAGAATCAAGCTTTGTTTGGAAAACACGAGGGGATGCTGGCAAAATGGACTCAGAGGAAACTGGACATCGCTATTCAAACAACTATGACAACACACTGTCCTCTTTTTTTCTGTTGTGTTTCTTGGATTTCACATACCTTTCAATTATTTGTATGGCTCAATACAACCATCACAGGAAGCTTCAGTGGAACAGAGGTGAGACTCAAGCATACATTACTTTCTCACCCCTCCTCCAGGCAGTCTTTTCTTCCTCAGCTGGCAGGGGTTCCTGCCAGCCAACTCCACACTACTGCTCTTTTCACTTTGAGAGCAAACAAGAAATAAGTGCACTTGCTGACATCCCCAAATATCACAGAAAAAAAATCAAGGGCCTCTGAGATAAGACTCCCATGAACAGAGTTCATTCAGTGCTTGACATCATCTTGACTTCTGCGACAGACTCCCTTGGCATGCAAAGGCACTCACAGTGGATGCTGGAGTTCATCCAACAGAGACATTCAAGCAGAAACAAACATAGTCTTGTAAGAGCAGGGAGTGCTAGAGGACAGTGACAGTATTTTTTGAACCCAGACCCAGGTCTGTGGGCAGTCCTCTCGTGATTGCTCGTGCTCGTATTTAAGGAGGCGGCAGGAGAAAGTCAGTGAAGTCAAGTGCAATTGCTTTTCTAGAACATGATGGCACTGGCAAGATCCATTCCTTCCCCTAGATGGGGATTAAAGTGGAAACCTGTGGGAAAAGTGTTACTAGAGGTCTGTAAATTTGAGAGGGACAGACAGAGATTAGTGAATTTAAAGAGAAAATATAGAAAGAAAAATCAAAGTTTGCCTGTGCACCTCAAAACCAAACAGGGAGACCATGACTAATCAGGAAGTTTGAGAAGTGCTGTTTTACTATTATCTTCAGAAATTTACTGTCAGAGTGTGTCAATTAAGGCCAGGGCATAGCTGGATTCAAAGACTGATCTCATGCAAGGAACTTGCCGTTTAAAGACAGCATGATCTCAGTGGTATGCAGCAACAAGCAAACCAAACATGCTGCCAGCTCCAGAGGACTGGCAACACGGGGCAAGGACTAACACGCCTCAAATGTAGTCAGGGAAAAGGACCCTCAATCCCTTACTCTGGGGAAGTGGTGATTTTTCAAGCTTTGAACTCTTACCTTTTCTTCAGCTTCTTGCCCTCCTCCTTGGACGCTGGGAGGATCATGGCCAAGTAGGGCCCATCCACTTCAAAGAAGATGCTGTTCTCTGAGCGTGTGACATAGGTGAGAGAGGCTGGGTCCGCCAGCTCCTGGTACTCATCATTTGTGAAGCCTTCCTGCCGGCACAGCCCCAACAGAATAGCCTCACTCAACAGCTCAGCTGATTATACGAGCAGACAGCCCCCAGATACATCATCCTGTCTGAAGGGATCACTGACGGCCTTTGTTCCTTCCAAACGACGGGAAAGATCAATCCCTGCTCTCCTGAGGGAACATACTTTATTCTCTGCTAAGATAGGGTAAGTTAGCCTGATCCCTTGTGACCAAGCAACTCTTTGGAAAGCTACAAAACAATTTAGCAGGTAGGACTCAAACATGGGACCTGAAGAAAAGTGCAGGAGACTCTGAAGTCACTTCTTTTGGCTTATAGCCATAAATGGCTGAGCAAGCAGAGCATGGGACCTTGTTCTTGTCTTGACTCCTGCTGCTTCTGGCAGTCTATGCACAGAAGCACACACCAACCCTGGTCTCTTACACTATACCCTCCCTGCTATACCAGAGTCTCTCCTTCCACTCAAATGCCAGTTTGAGCTATGGGCTGTGCAGGGCAGAGAGTAGCTGTGTAGCAAGCAAAGCTGTCAGCCCCAACATCCTGCTCATTACACAGGGGGCCAGAGACAAAAGAGAGGCTGTCCTCTGGGCTGAAGCCAACTCCAAGAACAAAGATGCATACTCCACTGCCAGTAGAGCCACTCCATTCGCAAGAACTGCCTGATTGGCTTGCAGGCCTACAGAAGGCTAAAACATTTTCTTCCCTTTCACTGTTTTTACCAGACTGTACAGCTGGCTGGTACAGATGCCAGACTCACCTGCACAAGGATGTTCACCATGGCACCTGGGTAGCAGATTGTCACCTTGGGCTTCTTTGCATTGGTTGACTTGATGACAAAGTTTTCTGGGAAGCTGTCAGGAAGGACACACCAAATCCCATCCCTATCCAGTTCTAGAGATCTCCTAAGAACGGAAGAAAAAAAAAATCACCATCTGGAAGAGATTGGAAAATATGCCAAAGAACTGTTCTCTGTCCACAAGTCAGGCAGAGGCAGTGTCCTTTCTGCAAAGGAAGTCCTACTCATACAACAGCAGTTGCATTAATAAGCCGTGGCAATGTCAGAAATCTGCATCTCCAGAACACCAGAGCTTCCACTGATTAATCCCACATCTATCCCACTACTCCTCTTCTCTGCCGGTCAAATTCTGCCCTTACCCATCTGCTCACACTACATACAGGAGAACCTTTCTTCCTCAGCTCAGCACATACTCACCCAATCTGCTCAATCAGCTCCCTAGCCTGTGTGATCATATTTGCTCCAGTGAAGCACACAATCCCAGCCATTTCTAGGGAGTACCAGTGAGCTCTGTGAATGGAGGAGAGACAGTCAAAAGGATGCAGTGCTACCTCTTAAGTACAGCTGCGGGGAAGGACATCAGGTCGTACAGAAAATAAAGTCTCAGGGAAAAAAGACAACCACAACAGCCCTTAGGAGAGATCATTTTCCTTTCCTTTCCTGTGATACTTCAGGAAACCGCACACCCTGAAGAATCACCTATAGACAAACCCTGCCATTCACTGCCAATGCTACAGGGCCTTGTTTAGCAAAAGTCCCTGCTAAGGGGACTAATAAATAAGAAGTCATTAGTAGGAACAAAAAAAGTGTTACAGGGATCACCTATCATCCCCCTTGTGCTTCGGAAGCAGGTTAAGAAGGTGAGAGCCTCACTAGAACAGCTCTGGTTTACAAGGCTCCTTGCTGGAGGACTCCAGCAACGACCGCAGGTGAGACTCACTCTTTACGCATGACATAGCCATAGAAAGAATTGAGGACACACTTGTGTGCCAGCTGCAGGGAGTCATAGAGGATTTCCATATTCTTGCAGTGCTTCACTTCAGAGGCATCGCCTGTCTCCACAGCCACAGACAGCTTTTTCTTCCACACCTGATGGCAAGAGGCAGAGTCAGGACAACCCTACATTCCACTACAGGCAGTATCAATAGCCAGATCAAGGCTATGAAGCCCCACCTCAATCCTAATATGACACTGTGATCCTAGAACAGTATCAGTTATTAAGATAATTCCTCTTTCTTTCTGCTCTTTCTTTTGCATTTGAGGGGGAAGCGTTGGGCATAGGCATCATGCTATATTAGGGAAGAGTCTTGCAGCATCAACTGTAACTCACACCCATAGTTAGAATTACCTAATCCCAGCAGAACTGCCATCCTACATCAATTCTGTCACACCACGTATCATGTTGGCAAGAGCTAAATGCTTGCAGCAAGAGATTAGATCTAGACTAACAGCAGAACCATTTCAGCAGAAAAGGCTTCCCAGCCACCTCCGTGATTCACAACAGAACTACCAACAACTGCAAAGCAAACAGCTCTTTATGAAATTCTTCCAGAGACAGAGTCCCAGCGTCTTGTCATTTCTTTCAACATATTAGCAATTACATGTCAGTCTCCTCCCTCTGCCACAAGACTCCAAACATTTGAGAACTAGAACATGCTGCTTCTTTCTCCTAGAAGCAATCACTTCTTAGCCTAAGATCGTTTCTCTGCTTGTCTCATCTTTCTGTTTGAAAAGTACCCTACACTGAACACAAACCAGATCACAAAAGAGTTGAGCTGAGGATTTTCTAGATCCAGTAAAAGACAAAAAAACCCCAGCTGTTTTTTTTTCCTAGCACTGAAAGTGATTGCATCAGAGAGATAGGAACCACTATGGCAGCAGCTGTTTAGGATTCAGCAGGGGAAAAACCTGCACTTGCACCAGAGCTGTCAGGAAAGCTAATATTTCTTATTGACCATACAGACTGAGCAAAGCAATCCTTTAGGGTTCAAGTTTTCAGTGAGAGGTGAGGACCTTCTAGCTTTGGCAGGACAAATAAAACAGAAATTCAAGCCCAGCACCTCATGCAGCCCCTTGAACTCACAGCAACGGTCTCTGAAAGCTCGTACACTGTCTACATAGAAAGAGTTCTCTTGCTGGCAGACGGTGGTGACACGCTCCTCCCCTTGGTGACATGAATCTTCTCATAAGCCTTGCAGCAATAATCTAGTAAAGGGAATAAATAGAGAAAGCTTTCTCAGAGATGAGTGCCTGAATATGAATGGGAAGGATGAACACAACGGCATTGGGCAAACCACACAGATCCACAGATCTGAAGCTTTCAAGGCACCAGTCTGAGAAAAATTCCATCAATGCAAATAAACACCATACCTAGGAAAGCAAGGAAGCAGACCCACTGCACAGGCAAGGGGAGGAAGATACTAATATGGGGGGAAACAGCACCTCTCGAGAGAGATGCAGAGGTGTGTGTGGAAAATAAATTGGCCATGAGGGCTCACCCACAAATTCAGCCTCTGCTCAGAGCCCCCACTACCTAGATGCTTCTGCTGAGCACTTTAGGAGCAAAAAGTGAAAGGATATTGATGCATGTGTTTCACTGTCATGCTTTAATGGGCGCTCATTAAAGAACAACAACAAAAACAAACAAACAAAAAAACAAACAAAAACCACCTTTCATGTGTCTCAGCTCAAATACATGGCTCTCAGTGAGAAAAGAGAAACACTGAGACAAAAAACAGCACTTGCCTCCTCCTCAGAAAGGGTACAGGAATTGGTTGGGATCCTAGGGGAAAACTGTTGCAGCATAAAACTGAGATCAAATTCAGTCTGCACCAGCATGAACTAAATAGCCCCAGACCTGAGAGAGAAGTAATTAATGAGGTGTTTATAGTCTACGCAGCAAAAACCTGCTCCAGATAACGCAATTTATTTTTACCTGCCAGTTGCTTCTTCTCATACTTGGCCTGCTCTTCACGGGAAAGCTCGTGGAACGCCCGGGGTGCTCCATCTGGATACAGAGGAGGAAACTTCTCAGGCTCCAGCCATTGCTGGATGTGGTGATACTCGCTGTGGCTTGCAGGCACTGCAAAGGAACAGCAACTAGGAGCTTTCCAGGGGAGGAACAGGAAGTGGTCTCTGTGTCTTCAGCTCACACTGCAAGCTCTATCCATGCTGCAATGCAACAGGGAACTTGACAAAGCAGACAGCAGAATTACACTTACTGAATTCTCCTCTCCACTGCCAAGTCATCCGGCACTGACGATTAGCACCTGGCTTGTTCAAGTCACAGGCAGCACACATGGCCTCATCCACCATTGCTGAGGGCTGGACACAGGTCAGGCACACCCATGTTAGAGAAAACAGAACTGTCTCCAGTGACATATGCCAGAATGAACAGATGTTGGGTACTAGAAGAACACAAATGTGAACATCACAGAGGTGATGTTCAGTAAATTCTCCTTTCTAGAAGCTTTTTAGAACACAAGTTACAGCAAGAACAATGACTATTCTTTGGAAGAAGCCAGCTAAAGCTATTGCTCTACCTTGGACAGACCTTTCAGCTCTGTACACCTGAAAACTGTAACAGCCCGACTGGATTTGAAACCAAGCCTTATTTTATCCCCCTGTCCAGGGCAGAAAGTTTATTGTTTGCCGCTAAGGGGATCAAATCAGAGGGACTACCTAGACCATCTGCAAGACAAAACAGAAGACACCTTCCTGACTGGACTGAGGTTACCCACCTGCAACCTGTTGGTCAGAATGTTGTTGGGGTACAAGGCCCCTACATCTAAATGGTAGATAAGGGGGCATTCAATTCCGTTAGGAACATCCTTCGGGGAATTCAGCTTGACTTTGATTTCATCACAAGCCTGCGGGGAGATGTAAAGAAGTAAAATTCAAACAAGAAGGAATTAATGATGCAGTCACATATGCACTATATTTGGTCCTTTACTTCCGACATGCACAGAGACACCTGCCACTGATTCTGGGGAACACAGGAAGAGTATGAAGAACTAAACGAATAGGATTAAGAAGAGTGGCAGCGGCGAGTCTTCTTTAACCACCACTGTTTAAGGTTTTCTTTTGGACCTCCAAGGTAGGTTTCATCTACACTGCAAATGTCTACAGAGAAGTTTTTCCTGTCTCTCTCCATGGAGTATCAAATGAGTCTAAACAGGCATCTTTAACATGTGTTGTCTCACCAGACATATTCAGGATGACAAAAATCAGCCTTGCCTCCAGCCTACGCCAGTTCTTCATT
Source organism: Rhea pennata (assembly GCF_028389875.1). Classification (NCBI taxonomy): domain Eukaryota; kingdom Metazoa; phylum Chordata; class Aves; order Rheiformes; family Rheidae; genus Rhea; species Rhea pennata. Next base: position 37,151,802 of record NC_084670.1, on the reverse strand, counting down.
AATATGAGAAATCAGGCATAGATGTACATGGAGCAGAACTCAAAGCTGAAGAAAGTTCTTATACAACACCAACATATGTGCACAGGACCCAGGCTTGCCTAAAGAAACGTGCTGCAACTCCATCCTCACAGTTCTGCTCTCCCTGGAAAGCCCAGTCATGCCTCTGGCCCTGCAGGCTGAGGCAGGACGACAGACCTCCTGGAAGTTGGTGACTTGATCCAATGGCAAACCTGCTTCCTCTTCGACAGCATGCTGGAGCGTCTTCTCCACATGCTGCACCAGGAAGTCAAAGGCAGCAGGATTCTGCAAGGATACAGGAATGATACTGAGACCTCTTCTAGGCACGACACCCATCCTCGCACACCGCCCAGGGAAGGGTGGCAGGGGGTGACAGCTTCTGCAAGATTATCCATGCTCCAGCGTAGCTTCGGGGATATTTGAAAACGGGCTCACTGCTTAGCAGAGCATGTCTCAGTATGGGTAGAGAGCAGTTCATCTCATCTGAAGGGCAGATGTCTGAAACAGGTCAGCTGAATGGCATCTCGAAATGCCCCTTCATTCACTGATCAGCTCCGATGTGAGCAGGCAGATAATGTTGGCCAATTAGCTGGCCTGACCTCCACAGCCAACTTGAGCTCTCTAGAACTGAAGGACGGTGGCTTTCTGCTAAGAACTCTACAGCTCACAAAAGTCTACACCACTCGCACTAGGGCAAAACACAAAGCAGAGAAGAGATGGTGGCTGCTCCCCGGCCCTTGGAGTTCTCCTGCAAAGGACGCTATATAGGGCAGCTAACAAGAAGAGAAGATTGCATGTATGTTCCACAGGGCAACACTTATGAGGCGGGGCTGACCCAGTAGTCAGCTGCTCACACATCTCACTGCTCTAAGGGGCCAAGGAGTTAGATTTAAGATCCTTCTAAATTCACAGTGCACTTTCCCTTAAGATCATTTAGGAGATTAAGGCCACTAAAATAAACAGCACTGAGGTGTGGTGTATCACACAGCAAAGAGAGAAGTAGCCTCTAAAACTTACAATCTAGACAGTAGCACCAATCAGAAACAGGTAAAAGAGGCCAAATGAAGAGGGCAAAAGAAGCTTGGCTTGAGTGGGAGAAGGACAAAGATATAATCCTGACGAGACAAAAACAGAGCCATCTCTGCCAACAACCACTGGCTCAAAGAAAACCAACCCTCCCCTCCCCCCCCAAAAAAACCCTTCAACCAACCAATAAACAAACCCACACAAGAGCAATGAACCACCCTCGTTGCTGTAACACTGTCTTTACCCAATAGCCAGCCTGAGGTCATGAGGAGCAACTTCTCCAACCCTTCCCACCTAAACTCTAAGCAGGTTCATGCACTCAAGCCATGAATTAGATATCAAAGTTTTATAATAGGTATTGCTATTGGGTATCCCCCAAAAGAACAGAGGATGGTAATTCCAGTTGGAGGGTTATTCCCTACTGCCATGTTCTCCAGAAAGAAGAGCATCATTGCATTACCATATTAAAGCCTCCATTGCAACACCTTGATTGTGTCCTTACCATTTTAAAGCAGCAAGGGATGTCACTGCGAAAAAACCCAGATTACAGAGCTTCCACGTGGCCTCCTACATACGTCTCCAAGTCCAGCACATGGCCATCATCTGTAAGTTTGTTGAACTCCTGCTCCTGCTTGTTGCGGAAGATGATGTTGGCGGGATAGGCCTGAAGCATCAGCAATGCCTCACACAGTGTCCCAGAACCTTTTCTTAACACCTGTAAAAGACAGACAACAAAAACTGGACGTAGAAAGAAGAGCTGTAAAGGGTGCTGCTGGCCTTATCACCGCATCATTGAACTTAAATGTTTGATTTGGTGCCCAACATGATGCGTTTATTCAGGCAGTAGTGAAGCCCAAGGCAAGAAGGAGCACAGTAAGGAAACAAAACCAACTCCTTCACTTAGGCTACCCATAACTGGTCTATGGAAAAACAGCTATGACTGCTGTACTGCAGAAAGGATGTGCATTTGGAGACTACTTTCCCTACTTTCCTTGTGAAAAACTATCCAAACAGTAGAAATCAGTTCTATTGCCAATGTGTCACTGTTGCAGGAAGGATGCAGCTCTTTGCCCAGAAAAGAAATTGTTTCAGGCATGCGCTCACCTCATCAAGCTCCATGGGAAGGATGGTGCACAACGCGAAAATGAAAGGGTGCACATACTTCATACACATGTAATAGGTAGCAGCCACATCAGACACTGAATAGGTGGCCAGAGTCTGTTGAGGAGAAAGACAAATCAATCCCAGTCACATTTAATACAGCAGTTAACATGTACAACGGGAAACAAGGAAAGGCTGAAATCAGCAGGAAGATGCAAAAGGTATATTTCTGCATACAAACATCCCAGCATGTAAAGAGTTATAAGTTGGCTTAAGACGACATTCTGCTTTAACCCGAATTACATAAGCCAGCTCCGAATTAGCAGAAATGGGGAAGATGAGCTCACTGCCACATATCTGCACAGATGCCACTCCTCAGTGGTCAGGAGGCCACTCTTGGCTTACAGAGATCTCCGGGGCTTCAGTAGAAACCTCATTAAGGTGTCTCCTGGACACTAGCAAACTACTGCTCCGTTGCAATGCCCCGAGTACTACCATTTTGCAGAAGTGTAAATAACACAAATATACAGTGCAACGCCAATGCCAGAAACACATCAAAGAAATTCTATTCTTCCCTAAGCTTAAATTCTTTCAGGTGTCTGAAATTCAGCAAGATACACTGACAACTTCTCAAAGACACTGCATTAACTTAAAGGATTTCACAAAGCTCTAACTCAAAGGTTCACTAATATTGCAGATGCCCAGAGATACAGCACAGGGTGGGAATACCTGAGGCTCCTCCGTAGCCATCCGGCACATCTCTTCAGGGTCCAGCTCCACTGCATCATAACCCAGTTTTGCTTTCGCTGCTGCTTTCAGGTTGTGACTTCCCACCGGCAGGTAACTCTCTCTCTTCACCCACCTAGACAGAATAATGAAAATGCCAGTCTACCAAGAGACAGCCCTGCACTTCAGAAAGGGCTGCTACGTACAAAAAGATCTTGATTACTGTAACAGGGAAAGGTGAGAGCAGAACATCCAAGTGCAGTGGAATAAGAAGCTGCACAGCTTTAGACAGTCTGCATATCTACCCATGCTCTTAAATCCTGACTCGTACAAATTCTGCTATTCAGATCATTTCTATTGCTCAGATTTTTCTCAGCCCTCAAACTTCAGAGACTTCAGAGATAAACATTTAAACACAGGAGGAGGTATCAGCAGGACTGCAAAGAGAGGCAGTTGTTTTCCAGAGTCTGGACACTGCTCCAATGTGAAAAAACATTCAAGTCACAACTGCCAAGACAGACAGCCCTCTCCTGCACATACACACACACACACACACCCTTTCTTTTCCTCTCTGTGCTAGGCAGGCTGTTGGGTTAGAAAAAGGCCCTGTGCCCACTACAACGGTTTGGTCTTATCCTGTCCTTTTACCTGCTATCCAGGACAGTTCTCAACCCCCCAGTGACAGCCACCAGCAGACTGTATAAACAGAGTTAGTCGTTCAGGCTAGTGTGGGGAAGACGTAACTTCTGTAGCTAATGGCACACAACGGAGTATGGAGTAGAAGCAGCACAACCAAAGATGAGGTTGCCCTTTCCTAATAAGATGAAACACATGATAGCAGTGCACAGAGACGGAAAAGGGGCAGTATTCAAATACATCAACTGTAGGCATTTTATACAAATTTAACAGATAAAGATGCAGCTATACGGTACAGAGGCAGCACTCGGTACCTCAGACAATCCCTGTGGATGCACTGCGGTGCTTTGTATTCTCCCTGGCTGTACTTCGGAAATCCAATCTCCTGATACATATTAATTCCATGAGCTGCTGCTCTTGCTTCCACAAAAGGCCTGAGGAGAAAGACAATGCAGAAGAGAAGAAACAAAGCAATCCCTTTCCTCCACCCCAACTCCATCCCAAGGGTTTCAGAATTACTTTCTTGTAAGCTACTTAATGAGGAATTTTTCTTGTGAAGTCTCCTTTGCTCCAGACCTTACCCGTGAGAGCTGGCCACAGTGGAAACTCCCTGTAGGGCAGAGCTACTGCATGAAGGAAGCTGCTTGCTTACATCCTATACCAGGAGGCAGAACATTATGATCGAGTTTCCCTCGCTCCCCGAAGGCTTGGCTGCTCTGGTCTCCCTATTGTTCTGCAGTTCTCTTTTGACACTTTGCCTGTTCTCCAGTTACTGAGGTCATCAGTATACAAACATTGCCAAATCAACAACGATTTAGAAGTAGCTCAGCAATCCCAGGACCAACTGATGGGACACTATAGAAGTTCATATTTCAAAGCCAATAAACATAGCTCTGCTCAGGATAAAAAAAAGGAAAAAAAAGTTCTGAATTCCACCTCCCCCTCTTTGACAGTCCTCTGCAGGCTGGCGATCCAAGACTCAGCCCAGCACTCCATGTAAAGAGCACATAATCAGGATGTAAACAGGTTCCCAAACTGCTTGGATTGTCTGCATAGATTAGAACACACGTGGCCGCTATGTGACCCCCAGACAAAGGACATACAGGCTGGTATCCGATCTCACCCCATGGCCTAGACAACATTTCCTTTTAGAAACCAGGTCAGTTTTCATTCCTGATCTTACCAGTCAAAGAAGTCTCCATTGTATGTGACAAGGATAGTAGGTTTGGTCTCCTGGACATGTTCAAACCACCTCTGGATTAAACGAGCCTAGTATGCAACAGAGGATTAAGAAAAACAAAAACAAAAAACATCTCCCCCACAAACACAAACACTCAGCAAATTCACCTCCTGCAGGCAGGCACTGGATATAATACAATTGATGAAGTCCTTCCCCTCTGCTCTTGACCTAGCTAGAACCCGATCTGCCTCATCATCACACCATGAAATGAAAGCATCACCAGCACTGTGACTGTCCGCTGTGCTCCCCAAAGATACACTCTGTTGGGTGACAAGCTCTCTTTGGCCTACAAGAGACCAAGGCAGATAAAAAGCAGCCTTATTTCCCAAGTAGAACCTACTTACCTCATCTGGTTCATTAGACACAGAATGGACCCTCACACTCCGGCTTGGGAGCAAATTCAAAGCCCTCAATATCCTCAGAGACAATCTCCTTGTTTGTGATCAGATAGCCCTAGAAAGTTGACAAAGGAAGAGTTACTGAGGACTCAGATCCCTGCTACACCAAGGACACGTTCCTGAACAACCAGAACACACTGCCTAAAGGATGAAATAGTCTTCCATCGATGCGATAATCCTTGCACAGCTTGATACGCAGAGCTTTTGTCAAGTGGGAACAACTCTTTGGAGGTCACCTTCTGAACAATTGCTTACAGTCAACTCAGGGTGCCAAAAGGGAGACAACTTAAGGACTATACTATCCGAATTACTACTGCCCCTCAAAAGGGGCACCAGTAGCCTTAGCTGGGTTCTCCAACATAAAAAACGAGGAAATCCTTATGCATCATTCAGACTAGACTTCAATTTTATTTCCACAGACATTACATATAGACCAAGCAACTAGCAACAAAGCAAGCCAGGGACGAGACGGCCAAAGGTGACATGCTCGTTTGCTGTCTAGTATTTTGCTCCGAAGCATGAAGAAAAGAACTGTTGTTCCATTACCTGCCCATCAATCACGTAGGAGATCATCATGATCCGGTCTGTCTCTGCATCAGGAAACTTCAAAGGGAGTTTGGTAGTTTCAATGTCAAAGGCGAGAACAACCGGATCCTGAATATGACCAAACACATTAAACTCAAATCAGCTTTAGAATACGATTTAACGAGCAGTTCTCATTAGATTACCAACTAATTTACGTAAGTAGGTTTATGCACATCTCAGACCCAGTAGGCTTGACTGTAGGAGACAATGTAGCAACAGTGGTACCCACTGATAACCAAACAGCAAAATTCATTAACAGGAGAGAACGGCATAACAAAAGCCTCTCTTTAATGCAACAACCCCCTTTGAGAAAAAGAGTCATCAGGATTGACAGAATGTGAGGAAATGTTGTGCAGGCAAAAAACACTTATTACCTCTATGCCTTTATAATAAAGGTTTCTTATGGCACTGGATTTATAAAGCATAGCAACGAGTTTAAGAATAGTTGGGCACCAAAGGAATCACCTGGAACAAAAAATGTACACCTCTCAGTTGGGCAGGGAGTGCTCACTTCACTAGATTCCTCTGCCTTTGAAATGGTTCAACTGAAATCAGACATCAGGTGTAGTAAACCAAAGAGAAGATTGGAATTCTCATTTGTACTTTTTAGTCTGTGTGACTAGGGGAATCCTAATAAGCCCATGGGCCAACCGTCCTAAGGAGACCTCTTTCCTTGACAGCATAGACGTATAGACATCGCTCGCCTGGTCTCGCTCACTGTTTTTCCTCACAGCAGGAGAGATCTCTTTCCGCACCTTCACCAAGTCATCCACCGTGTGGAAGGATAACTTAATGTAGTTCTGCTTAAGACCCACCAAGTGATTTGGCTACAAAGCAACAAGACAGTGCCAGCTAAGGGTGGAAAAGAGTAATGAGGGAAAGGGAAGACTGCTAACAGTAAGAAAGCGTTGGGAAGGCAAATTATACTGGCACACATGGAAGAACTGGCCAAAGAAGAGGTAGTAATTGGATGGAAAGACTAGGAGCGAGAAGAGATGCTAGCAAGCACGTAAGCCAGCGAAGAACATGTGAGCTATGCCAGTTCACAACAAGGGCCATCTTGTCTTGTTGTCTGTTTCCAAGCGCAATCACCAGTACACACCCAAGAAAGAGTAAATGTATAGTATTTCCCTCTGCCACAACACTCTTAATCTCCAACCATTTCTAGCTCAGGAAGTTTCTTGAGCATCCTGTGAAAAAGACTATGTGCTGGAGCAGAACATATATTTTATTTACTATTACTATAATAAGCAATTACTATCAATAAGCAATAATTAGCCTATTCATGATATGCAAGGCAAACAGTGCTTGAAGATTAAAGGTAAGCATACTGCTTCCCTTTACTGCTTAGCCCCTTTCTACTCCACTTGAGCTCGAAAGAAAGAAAGAAAGAAAGAAAGAAAGAAAGAAAGAAAGATTAGGGTTATTCAATAGTACAGCAGGCAGAGGAATACTGACCAGATCCAAATCTTCTTTGGGGACAGTTTCCAGCTTTGAAATGTTCCCTTGAAACTTCTTGGAGAGGAAGGATGACACTTCTCGTTCACAGCCCTGCAAAGAAACTCGAGAATGAGCAACAAAGCCAGACACTTTTCCAGAGAAGAGAAGCTCGCAAGAGGTTCTGGCACTAGTGTCCTCAATTGTGAGGGGAGGACACGAGGCTGTCCTGAAATCCATTGTCTGTTTTGATGACCTCAGGAAGTCCCAAGACAGCGATGGTTGTTTCCCAATGAGATTGTGCGGCCTTGGCGGTTGCTTTACGGTGACAGGTAGCTACAAGGTACGTGCTGGCCGTATCAATGGTGACGGCAAGCCACGCTTGCGGTTGAAAGGGCGCATACTAGGTAAAGTCAGTCTGCCAGATCTGGTTAGGCTCTAGACCTCGGGGGTTAACTCCCGCCCCCCACAAAGGGCTATGTTGACAGTATGGGCAGGTGGCTACCACTGCTCTGGCGTCCGAGATAGAAATGTTACACGATTTGGCTAGTCCATGTGCACCTATGTGAAAGTGGTCATGGAGTGCGCGCGCGTCCTGAAGGGTGTACACCCGCGTCGCGGCTTGGTCTGCCACTGCGTTACCCCTTTGGTAGTATCCAGGGACATTGGAATGGCTCTTTACATGTAATATGGACACAGTACTTCCGCGATCCTGTAGATGGCGCTCAAGCATACAGGCAATATCCGTGCCCGCCCAGCCGGGCGTGGCCATGGAGGCCAGGAGCTTAAAGACAAACATAGAATCTGTGACAATGTTTACATGGCCCTCATACGGTAAGTCGAGAGCCAGGCACATGGCTTTAGCCTCCAAAAATTGTACTGATTGAGCGGTATCCTGGGCAGAAACAGACTGCCATTCACCCTTGTCTTGCCATACTACTACCGCTCGGCCCGTTTGCGACGAGGCGTCTGTAAAGACTGTCAGGCCTGGTTGAGGTCGCGTCAGTACCCGGACTGACACGGATGGGTGAATAATGCGCAAGTGAGTCCAACCTTGGAGCGTTGGCCCACATCGTATCTTCCCAGGGTATCCTTCTAAAGCTAGCACTATTTTTTCCTGGTTGCATAATTGCTCCTCCCAGCACTGGGTTTTATATGGGAGCCAGAGAGTGGAGGGTTCGGTACCGAACATACGCAGAGCGGCCGTCCGCATCTTCGTTATCATGGCCGCTAGCACACTAGAGTGGGGCACAAATGCACTATGCATTTGCGAGGAAAAGTTACTCCGGACAGCACATTCTGGGCATGCTCCAAGACATGCTTTATGGTTGCCCCTATCGACGCTCCTTTTGGCGCCGTGAGCAGTGCGCTCTTAGTCTGCTCATTGCCCTGCTGACGAATACACTCCAGCATAATTGCGTTCTTGGCCTCCCCCGGCAAGGTTGCTGCCGATTCTAGGGAGGCCTGCAAACGGTTGCAAAAATCGGCAAAATTTTCCGTTAATCCTTGCTTCACCTGTGTCCATGGTTCGGGGGGTTTCACATAACGCTGCAGATCATTGAACGCTTCACGGGCTGCCCGCGCTGTGGCATTCAATTCTGCAGTCCGTAGACCGGCCGCTTGCTGTTGGGCGGTTAGCCCTGCATCAGACCCTTTCAAGCGCCCCAAAGTGGAGTGCCTGAGGGGGCTCTGTGGATCTTGCGTCGCCTGTATCAACGTTTGATGTAGCCTACTCGCCCACTGCTCTTTCCACAGGACATTCTCAGTCGGTGTTAAAATCATCTGCGCTAATTGGCGACAGTCCGCCGGGGTGGCCGGGCCTGCACCCAACAGGTTATCAAGCATTGCCTGCGTGAGCGGGTGATTCAGGCCGTGTTCTGCCTTTGTTTTAATCAATGGTGTAATCACTTTAGCATCCCAAGGCCGCCACTCCGTCCCCGCTGTGGTTACAGTCGCAGGAAACATCTGTACTGCTGCTCCCGGGCGGACGGCCAAACCAGATAGCAACACATCTTTAGCAACAAGGTCCCAGTTGGGCACCTGGATTGCGTCACTGCTTCGCTTCCCACCCCCTTGCTGCACTATACGTTTCTGCCTCCCAACTTCTTCCTCCAATCATTGCAGCACCTCGAGCACCTTGCGCAAGTCTGAGCTAAGTTCTGAGTGGCCTTGACTGTCTGGGTTGTCTTGACTACCACCTCTCCCCACGTCCTGTTGTTCTTTCCATTCTCCTTCACCCCCCGCCCTCGTTGTGCCCACATCCTGTCGCTCAGACGAGTGCGCAGCCGCTGATGGACCGCGCATACGCCGCAACTGCTCCGTTAACTTCTGCATGTCTGCATCAGCTTCTGTCCTGCTCCTCTCTCCTCCCGGTGCTCCCTCGGCTCCCCAATTAGGTTTAATCAAGCACCCCGGTAGCCATTCGTCGGCAGGCACCACCGGACACCTGTCGATGGGGGCCGATGGAAGCGAGGCGTCTACCTCACTCTCAGGCTCTTCCAGGACAGGAGGCAATCCTCCCTCGCTCGGAATGTAATGGGCGGCTCGCAACTCCTCCCAAGGTTAACCAGGAGGTGTAAGATTACGCGTTTGCGGCGCTGCAGCCGACACAGGCTGCACCGGCAGAACTTGCGGCTCCAATGGGGACAAATGGTCCTCATCGGCGCTGTCAGCCGCTTGCATCACCGATTTGGATACCCCCGGCGAGTTCGAGGGGTCCCCCGTTTGGGTGCCTCGCGGCTGTGAGTCATACAGCAAGCCCCGTGCTGCCTGCCAAGTCTCCTGCTCCTCCCGCGCTCGGCGAAGCAGGGTAAGCACAACACCCCAAGCCCTAAGGTCTTTTCCCGAGTGGCCGGACATAGTCCACTCTGCTAACACCTCGGAGCACCGAGGGCAATTTGATGAGATAAGAATGTCCGCAGGGCGCTGCACAGCACCCTCCTGGATTAGGCGTTCAACACACGCCGAAATTGCGCTCGACTTCACAGAAGTTCCCCATTCCTTCGCGCACGTTTGAATTACCTTAATCACCGCTTCCATCGTCTGGCGCCACCCCCGTCGCCCCGGCGACCACCCTCCCCCTATCACGTCGGGGTCTCCACTTTGTTGCCGTCGCAACAATACCCAGAGTTAGGGTGAGGTCAGGAGCCCGCAACCCCGCCCGCCCCTGGGCCACTCCACACTGACTCCCTAGGGAGGATGCGGCAAATGGCGTTTATTGCGTCGTTACAATTCCTTATATACGCCCTCGCACTGTCTTTTCCTGTCTTAGCCCTGCCTCGTCATGACGTCACATCCCGTGATCTTCCGCAACGCCCCGTTTCGCCTACCACAAAATTTACCCCCGTTTGGGCTTAGAAGAAGTGAAATAGGCTCCAGAGATCAATTTTAGGACAAAAAAAGAACAGGAAAAATATGACAGCTCCTTGAAGGGATAATTCATCACATAACAAACCAACCTCCCTCTAAGAAACCTTAGTGGAGCCACCATACTGATACAGCTGCTTTCCATCTCAGGTCTTCTCTAACAGCTCTGACAAAACCACCAACAGAAGCACTGGAGCTGTATTTTTCTCCTACCAACCCAAGAAGATAGTCGGTCATAAGGCCTCTCAGCTTACTGGGGGACCCTTCAAGTCAAACCTGCCCTTGTCTCTGGGACCTGGGCCACTAGTTTACTGTTATGACACACGACCCCCCCGCCCCCTCCCACCCCAGTCCTACGGGGTGCCTGTTGGTGACACCTCCCCTCACACCCAGGTCCTACCGGGTGCCTGTCGGTGACACCTCCCCCTCTCGTCGGTGACATTTGCCCCCCATCCTACAAGGTGCATGTCGGTGACCCCCCCCATCGTTGTCCCCCCTAGTCCTACCGGGTGCCTGTCGGTGACACCCCCCGCTGGTGACTTCCCCCCCCCGGCCCTGTCCTACTGGGTGCATATTGATGAGCCAGCCCGTGCGCTCGCCAGGCTCCGTTGGCTGCTCGAAGCCGAACAGTGTGTCCAGCCACTTCGTGCGCTGCGAGTGCTCAAGGCACTTGAGGGCGAACAGTGAGGAGCCATCGTCCCTGCGGGACGCCGCGCCGCCAGCCGCTGCCCAGTCCCCGCCACGAGCCGCAACCCACCCCCCCACACACACACACACCTCCCGCTGCCACCCGGCCCCAGTGCTCGCCGCCCGCCCTCGCTGCCGCCGCCGCCGCCCGGCTCCGTGCGCCGCCCCGCAGCACCATCCCGCCGCGGCCGGAGCAGCTTCGCGCCCTGCCCCCACCTCCCGCGAGCGGGAAGCCTGCCAGCCCCGCCTCCCCAGGGAGAGAACCAATCAGAGAGCGGCACCGCAGCCAATGGTCGCTCTCTTCTCCGCCCTCCGCCCCGCAGCACAGCGCCTGTGCTGGCCACGCCCCTCGTGGCACCTCCCCGGGCAGGCCCCGCCCCCGCCCCGGCTGCCGGTGCCGCGCATGCGCCTGCGCGGCGGCGCCCGGCCCGGCCCGGTGCAGCCTGTCGTGGGTCGGCGGCGCTGTGCGGGAAGCGGCTGCTGCTCCCGAAGCGGCGCCGTCACGGGGGCAGTTGCGGACCGGCACCGCCGTCCTGGCCGCCTCTCCAGGTAGCCCTCCGGCTGCGAGGGAGCTGGGAGCCGGCAGCACCCCCGAGGAGCCCTGGCCGGCCTTGAGGCGCATGCCGGGCTCCTTGGGCTGGGCGAGTCTTCCTGCCTGGAGGCCGGACGGGCTGCGGGGAGCCGTCGGGGGCCGAGGCGCAGTGTGCGAGCTCCATCCTTGCTGCGCTTTGGCGGGTCAGGCTGAAGCCCTGGTGAGCTGCGCGGAGGAGGCCTGGAATGGGCTTGGCGAGCCTGGCCCGCCCCGTCTCGCTGAGGTGCCGTCCGGCCGTTCAGGGCGCGGGAGGGAGCTGGCCGCTGAAGCTGGCTGGTTTGCAGTGAAACAGCAAGCAGCACTGTGGTCAGTCTGTGGAGTCACTGCCTGAGAGAAGAGAAGAGGGGCAGGTGCTCTGCAGGGACCCTAAAAAAAATGTCTCAGACGTCGGAAAACTGCACTGTGGAGGTAGTCCACAGGAAGCGCTTTCTGCACGGCTGTACGAACCATAAGTTTGGGGTTTTAAGCATATGCAATGTGAAAATTGGGAGGCTCCTGGGAAGTTTCCTTCTGGGCCTTGGGCAGCTGTGAGCTGGCACTGCCAGCTTGAGCAGCCCAGATAGCGTTGTCCTTCCGTGGTGCTCGGGCGGTGTTGGGAGCACGTGGGAAGCACCGCTGCCTTTTGCCCAGGCTTTGCTCTGTCAGCGACCCCTTGGGCACAGCCCCCGCTACTAAAGCAAGCCTCTTCTGTGTTGGCCATTGCTAAGGCTCTTGTAAATAAACTAGGAGGAGCACACTGTTTTTTTGAATTTCCTTGTTTGTATTCCGATGAACTTCTTGAACTGGATCCTTTTCTAATTACCCAATACTAGTATTATTTTAATAAGAGTGTAAATTACCAGAAGTTGTTTTTTTTTCCAGATATGAGTGTCATCATTATAAGATAGATGGGATGTACAGGGTTTGTGCTTCCTCATCATAGTTAAATAAGCAAATATTAAAGAAAAATGTGGGGAGAAAACAGGTAGTTAACATAAATCTGATTTTAACCAAAACTGTGACCATTGAGTTGCTGAGGACTTCTCAGTGGGGGATGTTTTGGAAGGAAGGGCACTTTCTTTCTCTCTCCCCAAACTGTACTGCCAGCCATCTGTGGATAATTATTGTCCAGTCTCTGCTGAGAACTTGTGATAGTTAATATTTCCTCACCGCTTGAACAAATAAGCGATAATCACTGCAAGGTACTTGACCACAGGAGTAGAAAGATGAATAGCATGAAAGAGTCAGTGTATACCTTGGTTTGTGAGAACAACTCAGTTTTCTATTAGTGATTATGACAAATTCAAGTTCTTGAGGACTTGGAGAATGAGTACATTGAGTTACATAGTATCTCTGGAAAAAATAAGTTAAAAGATCAAAATTATCAAAAATCTTAACAATTCTCCATTCCTGTTTGTTTCGTATTATTTTTAATTTACATTATCCTTTCTCAGAGAAAATATTGAATGTTTATAGCTAAGCTGGGGACAGCTCACCTCATTGCAATGTTTATTCTCTTAAACTGTCAAATCTTTATAGTTTTATTGAGCCCTATGTAACAGGAGAGCAGAAATCATTAACTCTGGTTTAAAAATGGCCTCTGGAACTGTCCAGAATCATTGCTGTGATTTTGTTTTTCTTTTTTCAGTTATGTTAATAATACATAGGCTATGCCTTTAGTTCAAAGACCTGTAGGTTTACAAATAACAGCTATTTCAACTTTGTAATACTCTTGATGTGATAACTTCTAAGTTTGTCTGAGAGTGGTCTGGCAATCTTTTTGTTTTTGAGGCTTCACAGTTGGACTTTTTCTATCCCTACAGTGACAATCTTTATGAACCTCATTGCTCAGTTTTTTCCCAATACGTAAAACTCAAGATTTTTAAAACTTATTTCTGGACCCACAGAAAACTTAAGATCTTAGCTCTTTGAAAAACCACTCCCTTTCAAAATGCCACAGAGTACATTTTGCTGATAGCAAGAAAAATGTGTGTTGCTATTGAAATGGCTTTGGGTAATTTGGTCAAAATTTCATCAGGCCTGATCCATTTGGGTGTATATTTTATGCTTATTTTTTGCTTATTAATTTTCCTTTTCTTCATAGGTTTCAGTAGGTACAAGTCCTTGACGGCTTCCAGCACCTTTTCCAGAGGAAATGAACTGGGCAGCGCTGGTGTGCCCCGGTGGGCGTGAGAAGCATCCCAGGGCTGGCCGGGAGGCAGGCCTTGCTCACATGCGCAGGGAACAGCCGATCGCCAGCTTTGGGGTCAGGAAGGAATTTTCCCCCAGCACAGACTGGCAGCAGTGCCTGGGGGTTTTTCTCCTTCCTCTGCAGCACTGAGCACGGCCCACTCCCAGGGCTCCTCGGAGCCCTTTCAGGCCACTGATTGCCTGCTCTTGCAGCACCAAGACACCAGCTGTGCCCTGCAGCTCTCTCACTCTGTGCCCTGGGGCAAGCTCAGGCACTTCCATGCATTCCCTATGCACACAGTTGCCTGCAATGACTGCAAAGGTTGGCTCAAGCCTGTTGGGTACATGGGACAGCAGCTCTGCCCTGTGTGCTGCCTGCAGAACCAACTCCAGATTCAGCAAAGTGCTGCCAGGGGGTGCTTTCCACAGCAGTGCAAAGTCACAGCTTGCATGTCCCTGTGTGAATAGGCATGTGTACGTGGTGGTATGAGCACAGGTGTGAACCTGTGTGCACTGTCCCAGGGTGTGTGTGTATATGTGCCCTCTGTGTGCGTGCATGCGCAAATGCATGTGTGCACAGCTACACATGACTCTACATGAGAATGCATGTGGTCTCTTCTCCATGTGCATACGCTTGCGTGTCCCTGTGTCAAAGCATAGCTCTGCCTTCCTACAAATAGCATCATCTCTGCTGGTTGCTTCCTAGGGCGGGAGCACCTTCCGCATCCTTGCGTGGGTGGAGGTCAGCCCTGCCCAGACGATAGAGACCTGCCCTGAGGTGAGGTGGGCCTGGGAAGAGGAATGGAGAGGATGGTGGGTTACAGAGATGTGTGGAGCTGCCAGCAGAGACCCCAGGACAGTCAGTGCGGAGCTGCACGTGGACGTGATGTTGGTGCCTGTCGCTCTCCTCTGCTGCTACCATTTTCTGGCAGGGATCCCCCTGCCTGCCTTGGCTTGGGCACTGTTTGGGGGCTGCTGAGTGAGGGATCACGGGAGGGGAGATGTGTGGAGACTGAGCGGAGCTTGCTGGCGGATGCAGAGACCTGGGGAATTCTAGTGAGCACAGCTGCCCCTGGCTCAGTTCCCATGCAAGGAAATGGAGAAGAGGGTTGACTGTCTACTCCGGAGGACACACCAAGGAAAGCCATGCTAGAGTAGGGCCACCGCAGGCACTCTTAACAGCTGCTGACCCCAGGCAACTTGCAAGGGCTGGCACCTGTGCAGAGATGGGGAAGCACGTGGGGTGCCCCGTCCCCTCTGCAGCCACAGCGTAGGACTAGCAGGTGCATGTCCTGTTCTCATCATGTCCCCCCATGACCCTGCAGGGGCTAACAGTTTGCAGTGCTGTGTTCAACTGCGACCATGACTGCACCCCTGGGGACATGGACATGTTGGGCCACAGAGAGCTGGGCATGTGCAGGGACAAGTGATCTGTGCAGCACTGCACACTGGGCAGGATCCCATTTGTCAGGAATTTCAGCGTTGTGTGTTCGTCCTCCCAGGACAGAAGACATGGCGCTGCGTGCCCAGTGCTGGCGGCACCAAGAAGTGCTGTGAGATGCTGGCTTGGTGTCTAGCAGAGGAAGCAAGTGTCGGGTGCGGGCCCGAAGGATGTGTCCTGGCCCTGGGGAGGATAGTCCTCTGCTAGGATGGAACAGGCACCAAAAGGCTGGCCCATCTTTGAGGTCCCGTTGGACACCAGAGGATGCTCTGGGTGGGACACCTCTGAGGGTGCTCTTGAGAGGTTTGGCCCCTTCAGCAATAGGCCCTGGCCTGGGGAGGGGGTGCCATGGCACAGTGATGCCACTTCCCAATGGCAGCGTGGGAGCGGACTCTTGACCTTTGTGCAGTGACCTGGGACAAGCCTGGGGCAGCGTGGGGTACATGGACACAGAGCAAGGGGCTGGAAGGCGTCCCAGGCCATGGCCTGAGCACAGCCCTGCAGTGGGAGGCACAGCTGCCCTGGGGTGCTGGGTACAGCGGCTGCAGCAGGGCTCACAGCCCCGGGGCCTTATGCCATGCCAACGCCGGGCTGGCAGACGGCTGGCAGGGAGGCTGCAGCGCGGCCCCGGGGCCCCCATGTCGCAGCACTGTGACCTGGCAACTCAGTCACAATGCTCGTGGCACGAGCAGGGCTATAAGGCGCCTGCGCCCCTGCCGCTCTGCCAGGCTCGGCAGCCGGCTCGCAGCTGGCTGCCACCCAGGGCCAAGGCTCTCTGCAGGCTGTCCTTGGGCGCAGGTGCACCCACCACCACGAGGGCAGCAGGGCTCTCGATGACCACCCAGCGCGACGTTGTCAAAGGACGTGCGGGGGCACGGCTGCCTGCACCTCAGGCCGCCAAACGATGGACGCGCTCAGCAGCTGCACCTCCCTTTGGTATGGAGACCTCTTTGTGGCCTTCCTCTGACCTTACTGCCAGCTCTTGCTTTGCACCTTCTCTGCCCTGCTTTGGCGCTCAGAGCACTCCCTGCCGTGCCTTGCATGCTTGGAAACTGCCTCCCTAACACTAACACTGCCTAACACTGCCTCCTGTGCTGGCTGCCTCTTCCCCAACACAAATAGCCACGACCAGCCGCTTCCTCCTGCAGCCCTTGACCCCTTCCAGCACCTGCTCGAAGACTGGCTCTTTGGCTTGCCTGAGCCTCAGAAAGACTGTGGATCCTCTTCCTCTTCCGCCTGGCACTCCTCCAAAGACGCACAGAGCAATACCAAGTGACAGCAAGGTTTTCACAGTGTTTTCACACTCAGGAAAGCAGAGGGAGATCAGCATCTGCCAGCTCCAGGTCTCTTCTAAGCTGCCTCAGCTGAGCTGACGCAAAGGGGCCAAGGCAAGCAGGCTTTCTGCTTTTATTGCTGTACTCGTGTGGCGCTGCTGGGCACAGCTGGCCTGTGCATGCCTCCTGTGGGAAATGGAAGTGACCCCTGCCACCACTGTCAGCAGCCATTCTTGTGCGAGCGCAGACTGTGCCCAGGCATTTGCTCATGGGCAGGCAGCGCACTGAAGCTCACAGCTGATTCAGCCCTTGTGCACCATCCAATCGTGGAAGGTTTTCTGTTGGAAGAGCTCGCTGGAAGCCCTCCGATCCAATCTGTGCTCCGAGCAGGATCGTATTCAAAGCCACATGTAACTTTGATCTTTCAGAGACTGCAGCAAGCCCTTGGGAGCAGGAGAAGACCCCTCACAAGCACCTCAAGCTCTGCAAGGGGTCCAGGCCTTTTCAGCTGGAGATCACTGGAGAAAGTTAACTCGATGGCCCGCAAAGAGCAAGGGCATCCATTCTCGGAGCCGGAGACCCTTCCAAAGCTCCCCATGCCTGTCTGCTTTGGCGCCACATGCAGCACCCAGGAAATGCAGGCCATGCCATGCGGAGGTGCTCTAAGTGGTCATCATCAGTGTCATATGTCTCAGGCAACACTCTGGAGCACCCGGCCAGCTGGTCTCCTGCAGGGCCCAGGAAAGAGTTTTTTTCCCCAGGCTCCATCAGGTCTGGTTTATTCTTTTTTCCTTCTTTCTTTCTTTCTTTTCTTTTTTTTTTTTTTTTTTTTTTTTAATTTTGCCATGCTCTGGAGCCCCTAAAGTGGCTTCAGTTTGAGAGAGAGAGGAAAGGAGCTGGGCAGCGCTGGTGTGCCCCGGTGGGCGTGAGAAGCATCCCAGGGCTGGCCGGGAGGCAGGCCTTGCTCACATGCGCAGGGAACAGCCGATCGCCAGCTTTGGGGTCAGGAAGGAATTTTCCCCCAGCACAGATTGGCAGCAGTGCCTGGGGGTTTTTCTCCTTCCTCTGCAGCACTGAGCACGGCCCACTCCCAGGGCTCCTCGGAGCCCTTTCAGGCCACTGATTGCCTGCTCTTGCAGCACCAAGACACCCGCTGTGCCCTGCAGCTCTCTCGCTCTGTGCCCTGGGGCAAGCTCAGGCACTTCCATGCATTCCATATGCTTGGGCTGTTCTGCCTTGTGCAAAACAATGTGTGTTTGCAAAGGCTCCGGCCTTGATGCTGCATCAGGAAGCAGCTGCCACTTGTCAGCTCTCTCTGCATGTAATAAAAGTGCAATGCTTGTAGCCTCTGCTGGCTCTGCTGTGTGTGTCGTGTGAGTCGTGGCTGTGCCTTGAGAGCTTTGTCGTGCAGCTGTGCTGTCAGGAAGCGCAGGTACCCTGCTGCTTGCAGGGTCTGTTGTGGGGCTTGCAGCGTTGCTCTGCACCGCAGGGAGTTTAGCCCAACTCCGCCCCAGTTGCATAACCAGGCTAGGACACTGTGCACGTGTGCAGATTTATTTCGGGGGCCACATTGACTCTGGGGGTTCGCTATTTCATTACTCTTCAACTTCAGACCTTCTTGTTGACTGTTTCTCACGGTTATTCTGTGGCTGGAAGCCACCGAATCTGTTCGCTGTTCTTTCTCACACATTTCCAGGACCTTCTTAGTTACTTATTCGTATTCTGCTTAACACAGCGGTAGTGTTCTAGACACCCAAAAGTTACAGCAGTGACCGTTCCCACCTAGTATCATGTAGTATGGATACAAAAGTTGCAACACAGACCTTTCCCACCAAGTATCATGTAGTACAGATGCAGCACTCTGGGTCCCAGAGGCGAGGAGAGCACTGATAGCGCCTTTTCCTGTCATCCTTCAGAAGGGCTACCAGGAATGGGAGACAAGCCTGCAGAGCTCCGTCCTCACCAAAGTCAAGGGCGTGACACAGTCACCAAGCAAGCTGTGGGATGTTGGGGTGTACATAGCCCACAACCACCGCCCGCCTCCGCTATACACTCCCCCTCGCCCCCGCACAGCCGAGGTGAGGCTCCAACCCGCCTTTCTCCCTTGTCTTCTCTTGTCTTGCTTACTTTGGGTTGCCTCTTGGAGCAGTAGATGAGCAGCAGACTTTCTGCAAGGGCTTCCCAACTGCTCCTTCATCCAGATGGACCCAGCAAAGGAAGCTGTCCTGTGTGGTGGTCTGCGCTGCCTGCATGGGGACTCCTGTGTTCCCTCCTCCAGGCCCAGCACTGTCCTTGGCTCCCGATGAGGCAACCATAGCTGCGTCCCAGACACATTGGGACTGCATGTTAGGTCACCTTTGCAGTGCTGAGCGGCAGGCTCAGCGGAGCTTGGGGAGCTTGGCACGTAGCACCGGGCAGGGCCCTAAGGCCTTAGCCAGACAGGTGCGCCATGCTCTGCCTGCCCTGACAAGCAGCATCAGGCCTCTGTGGTTTTGGATGTTCAGGGCAGGAGAGGGCACTCTCAGATCAGGTCAGGGGAGGCTCTGACATTCACCTCCTTGTTTGCCAGGGCTATTATTGCCAGCTGCAGCTTTTTGTAGCAGAGGGCAGATCAGCTTTGTATTGCCCCAAAGCTTGCGGGAAACAGATTGGACCTTGCCAGACTCTGCAAGTGAGAAGCGGGAAGAAGAACGTGCCTTTGATGCTGGGCTCCGTCCCGGAGGAGAGGCACTCTCCCAGCTTTTCGTCTTTTGAGGCAACCGCATGACTTTGGTGGGGCACTTTCAGATGTGGCAGCTGCCCCGGGCCTGTTGTGTGGCCAGAGTGGAGATGGCCTGGTGCCCTGGGGAAGGATCTTAGCTTTTTCAATGGGTGGCATGAGAGAGAGGATGAGTTTGCAGTGGTTTTGGCAACATGCTTTTGAAATTACCAAGCTGGTGTGTGGAAGAGCTTGGGCTGGCCTCGAGCATTGCCAGTGTGGACATGGCTTGCAGCCGCCACCCAGCATCACCTGGCCAGTGTGTCAGATGCCGCAGCCCATTCTTGGCAAGACGGGAAGGAACACACACATCTATGTGATGCAAGTTCAATCCAACTTTATTCCTTTGTCTATCTAGCTTATATATCTTTTCCAACAAGCTCATGCATCCACGTGCCTCGCAAAGCATTTCTATTGGTTGTCTAGTATTGTCCACGCGCATCTGCTCAGTTTCTGATTGGCTGTTGTGTTGACTCCCCTTCTGGATGCACATCCTGTGAGTGATCACAGCAGTCTGCTTATCTGCTGGGTTGACTCCCTTTCTGGATGCATATCCTGTGAGTGATTACAGGGATCTGCTTATCTTATCTTCTTAGTCCTCTTGCCCTCAAGGAATTCCTCCTTGGTGACCTTTGAATGGCTTGTTGCTTACTTCAGCTCTTTATAATCCTGCAAGATAGCCAAGGCCCCCACACCTCCCCCTGTTTTTTCAAAAACAGAGTCAGCTATCCTCTGCATGGACTGCTGCAGACATTGCAATATACAAGGTAGACATACAAGTAACATCAGGACAACCAATCCCATTAGCATAAATTGATGAACGAGAGAAGCAACCAAGAGCTTAAACCTAGCGATTTTAACCAACTTTCCAAGCCCCAACTCTCCTCCTTCAGTTTACTCATCCCATCTTTTAGGTCCTTTATTCTCTTATGGATCAATTCCAAATGATCAGACAAATTCATACATCACATTCCCTCAAACTCTTCACACCCATGCCCATGCGCTAAGAATAAAAAATCTATAGCTGCTCTATTTTGCAATACTGCATGATTTACGCTGGCTACGTCTTGAGATAATTGATCTAGAATGTCGGAAGTCATGTTAAGTTCATTTTTCATCCAACAAGCTAACTGCTTCAACGTTGTCATTGCCCACGCAGCTGTAGCCCCGGGGAAAACCATGCTCATTAAAAGAGTTCTCAGGTCACTCCAAAATTTTGGGTCTCCCACCTCGCTACAATCTAATTGATGCAATTCTCTTTTCTTCTGACGGCTCCTTTGACTATCCGCCCACTGCACCACTGTCGACACGTTTGGGTGAAATAATGTTAATTTCCCCAAATAGCATGGTCCCCCTTTCGGTCCTGCTGGTACTCCGTTCCATGCCCTATCTCCACAGATCAAAAAGATTCCGGGCAGCAATTGCCGTGCTGGCTTATCAGTTAGATTGCATTTGGAGTATGTTTGTCTCATTACTTCGTCTGACTTCAATCCTGACTCAACAGACGCCCATGTTCTACTGGGCATGTCAAGCTCTGTCTCTAGGGGCTCAAATTGCACCCATCCTCCGTTCCTCGTGCCATTTGTGGCATTTACGCATCCTAATAAATCTAATTCTTCTGGGGGTGACCGCAATGTGTAGTTTAGTTGTTTTATAATCTCACACTGCCACCCACCATCTCTGTGCATCAGTCAAACCCGGAGTTTTCAACGTCTGGTTGACCATAGTAAAGTTTAGACATGTTTCATTTCCAATAAACCCTTGAAATTCCCCCAGTTGCCACACGGGCACTCCCACTAAACAAGTTCGAAATGGATCTCCTGGTCTCTGCAGGCTCAAGCAAAATGATTTCTGACCTGTTGTATTAGCTACGGTTACCCATATGTTTTCTCTCTCATTAATATTCGTTAATGACCATACATGAATCACGCCAGTTAATCCCAGCCACCAAGCCCACTGTGCCTTCATGTTTCTGTAGGCAACACTTCTGGGTTTGCCTCAGCACCCTGTAATGCCTTTGTTGTCTCGGCTTTCTCCCTTGTCAGCCACGGCCGCACCCACTTGGCTGGTATCTTGGCTGATGATGTCTTTCGATTATTGCTTGTCCACCTGAATTGTACGGAGACGCTTCCTGGCCTTAAGCAAGATAGTTCCTATAGCTTCAAATCTTTGTGTAATGATGTTTTTCAGATGGCTTGCTAAAAACACCCATTCTAAAATCTGTAAGTGATTCTGATTATTCACCTGCGTTATCACAGCTGCGACCTCTTTATGCTTGTTGTAAACGACTATACTCACTGGCAAATTTTCTTGGTACCGATAAGCCGCAGTGCCGGCTATCTTTTCCTCTATCCTTTTTATTTATTTTTATATTTATTTGTATAAATATATGTATACATATACATATATATATATATATTCTTTTTTTAATATATATTTATTTTTATTGTTATTTATCTATTGGTTCCCATGTTGGTCCATCCGCTCTTTGTATAACTGGCATGACCATAGGAGTAAACAGAAACTCTCCCTCCAACTTAGCATTCTCTATAAGGCCCTTGTAACGTGTAACAGGGTTAAAATTCGGGTCATGAGGTGGCACTGCCTCATCTTTGCCTTCCTTCCCCGCAGAGCCGAACAGTTCCCTCTCCTTGTCACGCACCACCGATTGCAACTGTGACAACACCCCGTCCAGATTTATCCCTTTTGTCCTGCGACCTGCCCTACAACCGACCGCCCAACCCGACTCAAATTTGTCGATCTGTTGCTCAATGTTCTCTGCCCCTTCTACAATTGAGTTATGGGCAGCCTTATACGCTGCCTGTATGTCCCTTCGTCCCGATCCCTGATTGAGACGCTTCATCTGGTCCAATAAGGCAGTCATCTTGTCAGCTTGGCCGCAGAGCTCTTGACGAATCTCTCTCAGCTGCTCTTGGTCCCCTGGCTCATCGTCTGGCAGCAGGAGCTTTACTGGATCAATGTCCATATTCGCCAGGGGAGCGGTAGACGCCGGACG